>NC_136468.1:78220124-78490124 GCF_902686455.1 Sciurus vulgaris
TATATGAAAA
The DNA here is from genome assembly GCF_902686455.1 of Sciurus vulgaris. Lineage (NCBI taxonomy): Eukaryota > Metazoa > Chordata > Mammalia > Rodentia > Sciuridae > Sciurus > Sciurus vulgaris. Next base: position 78,220,135 of record NC_136468.1, read on the forward strand.
AATGTTCAATATCTCTAGTAATAAGAGAAATGCAAATCAAAACTACCCTAAGATTTCATCTCACCCCCATTAGAATGGCGATTATCAAGAACACAAGCAACAATAGGTGTTGGCGAGGATGTGGGGAAAAAGGTACACTCCTACATTGCTGGTGGGGTTGCAGATTAGTGCAGCCACTCTGGATCGCAGTGTGGAGATTACTCAGAAAGCTTGGAATGGAACCACCATTTGACACAGCTATCCCACTCCTTGTCCTATACCCAAAGGACTTAAAATCAGCATACTACAGAGATACAGCCACATCAATGTTCATAGCTGCTCAATTCACTATAGCCAGATTGTGGAACCAACCTATATGCCCTTCAGTTGATGAATGGATAAAGAAACTGTGGCATATATATACAATGGAATATTACTGCGCCATGAAGAATGATAAAATTATGGCATTTGCAGGCAAATGGATTAAATTGGAGAATATCATGATAAGTGAGATAAGCCAATCTCAAAAAACTAAAGGACGAATGATCTCGCTAATAAGCAAATGAGGACATATAATGGGGGGTAGGAGGGGTTAGCGTTAGGGTTAGGGTTAGGGATAAGGAGGGTGGTAAGAATGGAGGAAGGAAGGACTGTATAGAGGGAAAAGAGGGGTGGGAGGGGTGGGGGGAAGGGAAAAAAATAACAGAATGAATCAAACAACATTGCCCTATGTAAATTTATGATTTTTAATTTTAAAAAATTTTAAAAAATAAAAAATAGAGTATATGAACATTAGTGTTCCTAAAACAAAGCTTCTCTTTCATTTTTTGAAGAACATGCAATTATAGATATCTGTGTATATATATATGTGTGTGTGTGTACATATATATCTACATTTATCTACATATATACACACATATACATATATGCACACACATGTACATATATAGATATATATATTTAATCTAAATACATAATCTAAAAACAACATAGTGGAGAAAAAGTTGTATTGGCTCACAGTTTCAGAGACATCAGTCAATAGACAGCTGACGCCATACCTCATGGAGGCCAAGGTGAGGCAGAATATCATGGTGGAAAGGTATGGAGGAATAAAGCAAGTTCAGGACATGGCAACTGGAAATAGAGAGTTCTGCTCACCAGGTACAAAATATAAAACCCAAAAGCACCTCTCCATTCACCTACATTTGCCTGTCCACCTGGTTAAAACCCAGCTAATCCTTATAAATAGATTAATCCACTGATTAGGTTATAAGTCTCACAATCTAATCATTTTATCTCTGAAAATTCTTGCATTATCTCACACCTGAGCTGTCAGGGTCATCTCATATCCAAGCCATAACAGCAAACATTACTTATTTGTGTATAACACCTACTATTGTAAATCAATAGTGAATTTGCCAATAATAGCTCCATCATCTATTCAAAACCCAACCATACAACTCTTCCCTGCAACACAAATATCAAACTCAAAGACCCCTCTTCTTCTATTTTTAGCAACAGGTATCATTCCACACTCAAACACAACAAATGGAACAATTTTCTGGCTACATGAACTTCTTGTTATGCAAATATTTTGGTTCAAAAAACATTTTAACAACATTTAAAATGATTTTCCAATGTGTTCAGTAAAATTAGAGGATACCAAAAGTATTAAATACTTTGCTTTCTGTATTACAAATAAGAATTCAATAAAGATTCACCATTAATTAAATACAAGCATCTGCATATTCAAAATACTTTTTAAACCATGGATATTAGGAAGAAAGATGGGTTGTCAAGAAGTTTTATTTCAAGAAGATTTAGGGCTTAACTGAAACTAAAAGGTTTTGGTTCAAGTCCCATGTGTCAGAGATTCAAAAACTTGCTTCTCAAAAGACAACCCTCTTTAGAGAACATGTTGATTGGTCATTTCTAATCTGCTCATTTCTCACCTCCCTCCTAATAGGACTAATGTGGACTCAAGGGAGCTGTAGAAAGAAGCATTTTTCCTTCCACTTTGTAGACATAATTACAATTAAATCTTTTGTTGGTGGTGATCACCTAGAATTGAGTATTTACTATATTCTTAATTTGTTTTTTTTTTTTTTTATGTTTTTAGTTGTACATGCATACAGTACTTTTGTTTATTTATTTTTATGTGGTGCTGAGGATTGAACTCAGTGCCTCACACATCAGGCAAGCACTCTACCCTTGAGTCACATCCCATCCCTATATTCTTAATTTGAATTAGCTTTTATAATTTTCTTTTGTAATTAAGGACGTGGACTCACACTAAGCTCTCTGGATTTGAATCTATCTCTAGGATTTTCTTGCTATGTGAGTTTTGATAAATTACTTAAGCCTTATGGTTCATTTGACTCATGGGTAAAATGAAAACCTCATAGAATTGATATAAGGGTTTGCTAAATTAATGTGTGAGAGGTAAGCATTAATTTTTCCAATACTCCTTTTCCATATAGGTCAATAGTCTGAAAAGTTTCTAGAACGAAGCTACAGCTTTAAGGTATTCAATCTTGGTAGAGATTTGAGGTGATGAATCCATCAGGTTACCAGTCGACTGTTACACTAACTATAGGACACTTCACTGTGAACCGTAAGCTGGTGGATTGTACCACTGACTCTCTACTTCATAAACTGCCACCGTAGTACTCAGACTGTAGCCAGAAGGTCATACCAAGAAACTCTTGATATACTCCCAAACCTATATACCAGATAGGCAGAAAAGCATTGTAACCAGGGATCTACCATGTCACACTACTGTTGTATCATAATTCCTTACCACACAAGGGAAGGACTAGTATTTCCCTAATTACATGACTTAAAAGTCACACAGCACAAAGATTGAAGTCTAACAAAGCAGTCATTAAGATTCCTTTGCTCTGCTGCATAATGTAGTGAGCACTGCCTCTGTTCCTGAATTCATGGGTTTTCCCTAATAAGCACTGTTCTAGAAAGTCTACTGTGTATGCTGTCAGGTCAGTCACCTTGTTTGCTTTGAATATATGTGAAGTTCTGATAACCATTCTTGCACATCATAATATATTTAAATGCTTGCTGTTATTAGTCCACTCCAACTTCCATTCCAACTTTTAGATGGCATTTCAAAACATAATATATCCATTACCCTTCAACATTTAATATTCATTTACTGGAATCTGTGCTAATGCTTTAAATAATTATGCACTGAAATACATAGCACATATATGCATAGGCAGGTATTATCACTGTCCTCATGCTATAGATAAAGAAACTAAGACACAGAAGTTTCAATAACCTATTCAGGATAACATGGCCAAAATAGGGCAAGCACTCAGACTCTGATCTGCTGGATCCCCTCAGTTCACACAACCAAAGTACACTGGCCACCATTGTTATTCTAGGTACATTTACCTTATCTTGGAAGTCATCAGACCATTACTCAGATGAGTATGATACTATAGGTACAAAAGCAACTCAGGAAAACAATCTGGAAGACATCAATTGAGTACCAACAACTTTAATTGCTGGTTCACACAATCTCCTAAATCTGAACATTTTTCTGGGTCCTGGATGGTTGGAAGAAATCATCTAAAAAATCTTCAGACTTGACCTTAGAAAAGAATCAAATGCTTTTGAACTACTATATGCAGTATATGCTGAGCAATTAAGATCATTGCAGTAATAGTCCTTTAAGAACACTCTTCCTTTGTGATTTCCTCCTGTCAAAATTCACTTCAAAGGCTAACTACTGTTATGATACAAAGTTACAAAGAGTGAGCAATGGAAAATAGCAAGCCCTAATCCTAACAAAGCTGAGCACCTATCGTAAAGAATTCAAGACTCCCAATTGCTTATACAGGTTTTATATACAAAGCTGGATAGTGTCTAAACAAAATGTAAATCTACCAAATACAAATCTGCTCAAACTGTTGAGGTTTTACTACAGAATATAATATTATAGTATAACTAGTAGACAGAGTTGTAAGTAAATGGGAAATGATATGCCTTAACTCATAAATCGTGTTTGGCAAACACAATTTGTAGTTATTACATAGCTGAAATGACAAAGAATGATATGTTGTAAAGATATATTCAGTAACATAATCTGTTTATGTTTAATAGCAATGCATAAAACATTTGCAAGCTAAGAATTCACAAGATGAAATAAATCCTGTATGTCTTAACTAAAAACACAGAGTCATGAAGATTATCCTAGTCAGTGATGGATCATTATAAGCTCTCATTTATTTGACAAATATTTTTTGAGGACTAGAGTGCATACTGAGTCCATATAAATGAGTGAGAAGTTCTGTCCTCTAGCAGCTTATATTACAATGAGAAGATAAAAACATTCACACCTGTGTTTCTCAAAGTTTAGTGTGCATCAGAATTCTGGGAAATCTTGTTACAAACACATATTTTCATTTTCTTAGATATGGATGATGCCTAAGAATATTTCTGAAAAGCTTCCAGTTAATGCTGATGTTACTAGTCCACGGATCACACTTTGAAGCACCAAGTTCAATCACTCAACCTACATTAATCTAAAAGTCCTCTCTTGTTTTAGTAGGTAAATTTACTGAGGAGTGTGCACGATTCCAGCAATTGAAAGAGAACTTTAAAAAAACCAAAACTACTAACTTCCTGTATAATCTAAAATTAATTATATATTTTATTATACCTATAAGCATGGCACACATGATTAAAATTAAAGAATTTATTACTTCAACTAATCTTCCTTCAAAATTTCACCAAATTTACATCAAAATCTAATTTACATGTACAAAATTTATTTTTTTTCTAATATGGATACAGCCAGATATGTATTAAAATAAAATTTCAGACTGTTTCCACATAAAAATTACACTAAAACAAATCAATTATATTGTAGGCAAAATGTCACTAACCTGAAATTACTAGAATCAACCTGAATACTGCCATTGTATTTCTTCAGATTCTACATAGTACACAAGCTATTTTTCATTACTGTATTTTCCTCTTGAAAGAAAAATATACTTGCTATATTTATATTGAAAAGTTTCCATTTCATACAACTTTCCACTGTAAGAAATATATTACTGTCCTATTGAATAGGCATTACTTACCCTATAGGCTCAAAATATTTTTAAAACATTATAAATAACATTTTCTACAAAATCAACCATATGACTTGTTTCAGATGTATGTGAACACATGTATATCTCAGGATATTTTTAAAGCAAGACTTTTCTAGATGAAACAGAAAGGTAGATTCAATCTTGATATAAAATCTTATTACACATTCTGAAGAATTTTGAAATGTTGCTTGTGGATGCACTTCTTCACCCCACGGCTAGGCCCCCTCCACTGATCTCTTTTCTCCATTGCTGTCTCTCTTTTCCTCACAGAAGGACTGCTCACCACCAATTTCATCACCCTTGCTGACTCCAGTTCATCTAATCGATGCAACATCTGCAACGTGCCCTTCCCTTCCCTCCTCTTTGGAACATAGCCCTTGCTTCTTGTTAGGAAATCAATCAGAACTTCTTGGGTGTACTTTATGTCTCAAACTTTTTTCAACTGTTCACATGATTGATGGACACCCAGTAGCTACCTCTATCTACAGAAACGTATTTGGCAAATGTCCAGGTGGAGAGGTATTCCAGAAGCTCACTTGTACATCATCCTATCATCATTAACCACAACTATTTATCTGATTCCTACCACATACAGAGCACTGTGCAAGGGATCAGTGATAAGAGGTGGTGAAAGATATATGTACAAGTAACAAGAAAGTAGGATGTGCAGAATGACAGCATTGTTGAGTACTTTCAGAAATCCAAGAACTAGAAAAATAGGGAGAAATTCATGGGAACTGTAATAATAGGCTAAGCATTAAACCTTAAAATACACAAGTAGGGAAAGCACACAATCAAGAAGAATGCTGCAAGCAAAGAGGAAAAAACTAACTTTGAGACACAAGGAAGACAAGATTGGAACAAGATGGTGATAACATTATTAACAGAAATATACACTGTCGAAGGTTTTGGGTTTTGATTTTTTTTTGGGGGGGCAGGTTTGTTTTTAAATACTGGGGATTGAACCCACGGGGTGCTTTACCCACTGAGTTACATTCATAGCCCTTTCTATTTTGAAACAGGGTCTTGCTAAGTGCTGAGGGTTTCCCTAAATTGCTGAAGCTGGCCTCAAACTTGCAATCCTCCTGCCTTAGCCTCCTGAGATTGTGAAAGATCTTAAATGATTGGCCAATCTAGAGGGAAGCTGACTCATATACATTGAGTAGTCAATGCAAATCTATGGAAGAGAGAAAAAAAGATTTTTACCCCAAACAGATGGGCAAGTTATAGTTATAAACTTTGGAAGCAGGTTTTAGGGTAACCCAACGATAGATAATTTATTCTCATCAGGAGCTCAGGATGTATATTTGGTTAAATTTTCCTGTAACTACCAAAATTCTGAAAACATTTAGCTAAAGCCACTAGAAACCAGAATAATCTACTTTTTGGCACTGTAAAGTAGAATAATTCTGTATACCAATAGTTGAAATGTATTTCGTAACTCAATTTGTTATGGGATATTAGTATAAAATAATATGTACTTTATTGAACAGAGTAAAACGAAGCAATGAAATAAAATCGCAGAATCCTAGAATCTCAATTTTTAAAGCATAAGCAAGTTAATATGCACATATTCACTGAAATCAACTGTTGGGGGCTGGTAACTACAACCTATATGTTAAATGAGTGATTTTCTTTATGTATTTACTTTGCCATACTGTAAAGGACCCTGTGCATGCTAAGTAAGCACTCTACCACTGAGCTCTGCTGCCAAGCAAAAAGAATAATTTCTTTCCAAATTCTATATGAATTTTCCTTCCAGAAATATTTACTGTAAACATGAAATCAATTTCCTGAATTAGAAGATAACACCCTGTTTTAGTCAGTATTTTTGCAGCTGTGACCAAAATACCTAAGAAGAACAATTTTAGATGAAGAAAATTTGTGAGGCTCAGTCCACCGAAAGCCAGCTCCATTGCTATGGGTCCAAGTGAGGCAGAACATCATGGCAGATGGGTGTGGCAGAGGAAAGGAGTTCAGAACTTCATACCATGAAGCAGAGGAAGAGAGCACATGCTCACCAGAGACAAAATATATACCCCAAACGTACACCCACAGTAACCTACCTTCTCCAACTACCCCTACCAGCTACAGTTAATACCCAGTTAATCCCTACCACTGAATTAATGCACTAATTAGTTTAAAGCTCCCATGACTCAATCATTTCACTTCTGAACTTTCTTGCATTGTCTCACACATGAGCTTTTGGGGGGGACACTTCATATCTAAATTATAACAAAACCTGACTTCAGAAATATATGCTTATAGTTTTACTTTTTATTTTTTATATGTTCTGATGGTTGCTCTACTGTAGTTATCTGTTTATTTGTCATTATTCTCAGCCAGAATACCTGAATCTTAGTCATCTTTTTATCCTCAGCACTAAGAGCAGACTTCTATAAGTACATTGAGATGCTTCAATATGGGAATTAGCAGATGGGAGACAGGGTAGTTTGGGTGTTCTTCCAACACATGTATCTTCCTTATATGTTCAACAAAATTGTGTATGAACTTTTTATGTTAGAAAATATTGCTTCTATGGAATTAAATGACACAAAGAGGCAAGTCAGGGAGATACTGAAGGTACTGATGAGTAGGATCTCCCTCTATGTTCCTCACCAGAGAAATTCACAGAATGCATTCAAACAAGGAAAGGTCAGAGTGTCATCTCATAACTATCAAACACTAAATCCCAATGCCTTCCTAATTCTTTTTTGAAATGAAACACCTGTGGAAATTCATGTTTTCATCTTCCTCCAAGCACATATTTACAAAGACTGTGTTATTACCAAGTCCAGTCTGACAGTTCCTCTGCCCTAGTCATCTCAGGCACTAACCAGGGTGCTTAGACTCTATATCAAAAGCAAAAGCTATCATTATTTGGAATGAAATGTAGCCAGAACAATTTTCCAACCAACGCAAATGGTCTTACTCTACAGTAGATAAGACAACATGTGCTTTTTATTTTTTTTTTTTAAACTTAACATAAGGTTTGTCTAGAATTTGTGAGCAATGACATCATTCTTAAGGGGACAAGGATGCACAAGACTCTCTGCAAATTACCAATTTGATTCTTTTAGGAAGAGTAATACTTTCACAGGTTCTTTTATCTCAACAATAGACACTCAAAATTTACACTCAAAAATGTAAAGCTGTATTAAATACACAGACAAAAAACAGAACAAGTGGCATTTAAAGATTACCCTACCTCCCTCATCAATAATATTTTAAAATTATGACAACCAATTATAAACTAATTTTATTATATATAAACATAATAAATACCATCTTGAGTAACCATATAGTTCAGTAGGTTCAGACTCTCTTTTCACTCTGGAGAACACATCACAAAATCTGGCTAACCAAGGGGATTTAGTGGGATGGTCCTCAGCTGGTTTCTAGGCTTGTTTCCATGCACACACACACACCTCTCGCATCTTCAAAGTGAACTGCAGTTGCTGCCATTCAGAGTCAGAGGGCTATGAGAAGATAAGGCTGTACAGTGCCATTTCACTATTATTAATTGTTCTTAGTAAATAAGTGGAAACCCTGTCTTTTCATATTAAAATATGCTGTCATAGGTATCAAAATAATCATAAAAAAAGATTTTGAATGAGTCAAGATACTTTGGTTTTATTTGCTGTTGAATTCATTTTTACTTTACTCCGACTTTGTCTGCTATTTTTGATGTTTTGTTTGACTAATATCCTACACTGAACTTAGAGAGGTCTACAATGTTTGACTAACCCCATACATTAAATTTAGTGAGGTCAATAACAAAAGACATAGCTATATACACGGGAACAAAGTGAAGCACATTCAGAAAAATAAATTAGGGACCATACAAGAGCTTCAACCGAACCAGAGCATGCTTTACACTTATACCTTGGTTTGTCATTTGTGGTTAAACAAAACAATAATTAAATTATATACTCCAGGAAATAGGAAGGAGTGGATAAGGAAAATATATACACATACACACACCTCCTCTATCCCTACTTGTTCAGGATAGAGATCAACATTCCGAAGGAGCTTCCATTTCATGGATGAAAATTGGGTTGAACATGCTTATATGTTTAGGAGTAATATGACATATAAGAACAGTAAGTACTCCGTGTCTTAGTCTTTGGAAGGAAGCAGCAGCCAGCATGAAGTTTTAGTGAAGCCAAGTTGGAACATGTCATTTCCAGCTAAAATCTCTACCATTCATTTTGCTCTTCAGACAACATGAAAATAGTGATACTAACAGTAACAGTAGTCAACTTAGCAAGCCTACAAAATTGCCTCTTGGTCTCCCACCAATCACAGAACCGTGACTTCAGTTTTATGAATGAAGTTCCTTATGTTCCCTTCAAATATTGTTCCTTTTGGTTTGCTCTTTAAATAGACAATTCCTAATTATCCTTTTAGGCCTAAATAAATACTGTGTTTGCCAAGAGATTTTAATCACATCCATCTTCTCCCAATAAATCTATTTCATGGTTGTCTTACATATATAGTTCATTTTTTCTTAGAATATTTGGACAATCTAAAATTAAACATTGTTTTGTATTTGCATTTGTTTATTGTTTTATCTCTAACTAGGCAGTAAACTCCTTAAGGATAGAAAACCACATTTCCTTAGTTCAACGCTACATCCAATGACTACTTCCTAATTAGCATTTATCACTAAATTAATGAATACAGGAACTATTGAAAGACTGATCACATCTTCCTACTTATACATTCTTACTACATTCAGAGCACTATATAGTGTCAACTATTTTTAAACATTTGCTGAGAGATAGGAAGAAGTGAGGTCCCTTTCATTGCCACCACCCTGCTCTATCTCTAGAGAGCTGTACATCTGAAGAAAGGTTCTACAAAATTCTTCAAAGTCCTTAAAAAAAAAAAAAAAATCCAGAGTTTAGCAAGACTGATAATTAAAGCCTTGTACCTTAAGTATCAGTGAAATGTGTATGTGTAGCGGGTAGGAAAGGTATCTTCTAATCAATTTGCTTCATATTTTCCTTGTTAGCAACCTCTCCCATGAATTTGGTGTTTTCCATTATATTATAGTTCGACATTTGTATCACCCCGAAGGTATGTGGCAGAATTATAGCACAGGTAATTACCATAAGCATACCCAATCTCCTCCTTCAGTTTCAGTGGGAAACATTTTTTCTTTTCACATCAACAAAACAATCCTCTCATTGTGTGTTCAGCAGCTCCACACCCACACGGGTCTGCCCCACAGATTTCAATAGTGGTGACTTCATCCTCTTTATATGTTCTTTTCAAATCAAGACAAAAGCTCTTGGAGGTACAAATGTTAGAATATGTGACATTTTGTATTTAGCAAAAATTATGAACTAAAAATTCCACAAGATAAATTTGCTTCTACAAGGAAAGAGAAAAATTATGTAAAACTAGATATATTGTTTCCCAAAGAAAAAACTTTCAGACCTTAATTGTAAGACCTCTGTCAAACGTAAAAACGTGTCTCTTCTTTCATTTCACCTTTTCTAGCACCTCCTTTAACTAGTTATATAACAGAGAACTAAAAACTGCTTTGCACTGCGTTTTTATCTGGGCCTGCAGATACCCAATGAGTAACTGAAAACAGGATAAGTATTGGCATCTCTGGTTTCATTCTGTATCTGTTTACAGATCCTTGATAAGCTCTGCACATGGATCTTGGAATCATTTAAGGAGTATACCTCAAAAGTGGTAATATAAGGTTTATTAACCCTAAATTTACCCAAACTATCTTTTTCCCTTCAAGACTGAGGACATCAAGATAAGAATAAGTAAAGTATTTTCAAAATCAGCAGGAAAACTCAATGCCAGCTTTAATGAACTCCTGTTCTAGACTCCTGGAGTGGTGCCTAGAAACCCCCAGTCTTGCCTTATACCTTCCAGGAATAGCAGAGTCCTGCAGACAGAAAACCTCATGATGAGACTGCTCCCATTAGCCAGAATAATCCTCTCATGGGAACTGAACAGCCCCTTTCAGGACCACAGGTCTGACAGATAAACATCCTGAACAGCAAATGAAAATTGACACCACAAATAAGGACTTCTCCAGAATAACCTCACAAAACCAGAACTGAGATAATTATCAACCAGACTACAGTTTGACCAAGACTGCTTAGTTAGGAATACTTCTCACCCACTGTCCCAATTCTTCTAATTAAACCTCAAGCTCATGTTAGTATTTCAGGGGTGAGACACGCTCTTACTCTGCCTTTCCAATAGGGCCATACCAATTAGAGTTCCTTTCCTGCTTTTTAACTATTACTATTCCCACTTGGTTTCAGGGCAAATGATCAGACAATTTGTTGGACTCTCAAACTCCATCCTCTGGCCTAGAAGTCTGATAACAATGTGACCTTGGGTAAATCATTAAACCAGAAGGTCTCTCTATTCAAATTTATAAGATAAAAGGGGAAATCATAGGGTGATAGTACTGTTCCTTATATATAGAAGGCTAGACATAATTGTTAGGTTGTGACTACTTAGGTGAAAAAACATTCTGATAAATATTTGATGATTTAACAAGTTAGGGGCAAACTTAGAGGTCTGGGAGGGCTAAATAGTAACGAAATCTTCTAAGATTCTCTGAGAAAGATGTAGGATGTCCAAATTTCAGTTTTAGAAGTCCTACATTAGACTTCTAATGATCTGTAGTACAGGAGAACAACTATTATTGACAACAATTGAGTATCTCATAATACTTAAGTAGAAAAAATTTTCAGTGTTTCCAACACAGAGATATAATAAATGTTGAGGCCGACAAATGTACCCATTTTTCTAATCTAATCTCTGTACACTTTTATGTAAACATTACATTGTACCTCTTCACTACATGACTTCATTTCTCAAATAAAATTTAAAGATTAAAATGCAAAAATAGTTCTACATGAGCTCTTCATTTAAAAATATAAAAAGTTTAACATAGCCCCTAGAAGATATTATGATTAGAGGTATTTGTGAAACACTGATAGCACTTTGTTTTGAATAAATGCATACTACTTAGCTTATTATATGAGCAAAATTCCTGGCTTCAAGTCAAACCTATTTTTTTAATTCCTAAGTTGCTATCTATATTTTTAAATTATACACTGGAAATTGAGAAATTTAAATGCTTAAAATTTTAAGGTGTCCCAGGAGAACCATTTTGTAAAAGAATAAAAGGGAAGAAATTTCTGGAAAGCTAAGGTTTTAATCTGACTCTATGCAGATCTCTTAATAAAACAGTACAAGAAAAATATTCACACCAAAACCTTTTAGACAGTATTTACCACAAACCCATTATTAGCGGGTAGAGATAAACTGTTGTCACCTACAAAGACTCATGCAGTTTAAGAAACTATAGCAAAAGGTGGAAGAAAACTCAAGGGAGCTAGGGAAAAACAATCATTATCAGGTAATTTCTGGTCAGCTTAGCAGGCAATTCTGGGAATGATAAGAGAAACCAGGAAAGGTTTTTGTGGGCAACAATTGAAAGTTGAACACAAAGGAGAAACATGAGGCTCTTGGTTGGGGATTTCTAGGGGGCTGGGCCCTAAGAATATTCAAAACTAATAGACTGAAGCACATATGTAAGTCAAAGGATGAGCCTGAGAGGTCTAGAATGAGAAACAGAGGTAGCGTTGAAATAACAAAGAGAATGTCCAGATAAAGGAAAAGAGCAAATGAGCATGACTCGTAGAATATGGTCATATGTTCATCTTTTCCTAAAAAGAACAAAAGAAAGAATACTATGCCATTAAGCTTACTTTGATCCACCCTCTCCTACCAATAGTTAAGATTCTCTTTCTTAAAAGAGTGGAGAGGGTTTTCTAGATAGCAGAATAGAGGAGGACCTGTTCCTGGCTGATCTGTGGCATGAAACCAAGAAAGCAGACAGGAAGCATCTCCACAATGTGGGTGAATAAAAAACAGTGGGGGGATTTGTTGGAATTTAAAACTGGACATTCAAAGCAGATAAGGGTCTCAGGAGGTTGGATATAATAAAATAAGGAAGAACTCTCCAGCAGCACAGACACTGACATGGCTGGGCCAGAAGCACCAGCCAGAGTGGTCCCTCTGTGAGCATAGCAGAGGGATAAAGGAATTAAAGGAACCTGCACTATGCGGAGGCCCGAGGCATGTCTGGGTATGGAGCATTGAGAGATCAAGGATGTTGCCCAACAAACCTGAAAGACACTGCACAATATATCCATGTGTGGGGAAGGAAGGCACCATCCCTCCAGGCAGCATGCAAAGTACTAAAAAGGAACCATTTTGGAGCTTCTACATGGTGACCAGCAGCTAAGGGGGTCAGTTCCAAGCGGACTCGAGTATGGCCCAAAATACAGGCCCAGTAAATAACCATTGAACAACAGTGTGTTTATGTGACCAGGAAAAATTCAAATGAGAGGGGTTTATACAGAGGTCAACTGGTTGTTGAAACCCACCTCACTCTACCACTCCTCCTCCAATCCGACTGCTTACAGGACCAGCTGTGACAGATGCATCAGGCAAGGAATTCAGAAGGGCAGGGGCAGGAGATATTGGAGACTAAACTCGAGACCAGGAAACATGGGGTTCAAAGGGCGAAATACCAAACTAAGAATTGGGTCCCCCACCGCACAACTGGAACCCAGGGGAGATCCCTGGGGTACAGTGTTCCAGCGTGGACCAGCAAGTACTGGGCATGGGAGGTGTGCTAATTTAAACTATCCAGACCAAATGGCATTCAGGGAAGAGCCTAAAGCCTACCTAAAACTAAACCCTGCCTCCAGGTTTAGCTCTCCATCTCCAGTAATCAAGAGAGTGGCACATCATGTTCCAGGTGACCCCACCTAAAACTGCTAAGAAGAGAACCTGAGAATCTTTCAAACTCCAACAGACAGAATTCTTTAACTTTTCATCAAGGATTGTTCTTTATTATTCTTTTCATCAAGATCTTTTCTTTATTATTCTTTTGTGACCTTAATGGTACATGAACATTTATATATACTCATTTTATTCTTCTCATTTCTAGCATTTTTGAAGCCAGTTATTTTTCATGGATTTGTTTTTTGTGAACTAAGATGTTTGATTAGTATACTTTAGTTTTGTTTTGTATTCTTTTATTTTTATTTTATATTTTATATAAAATAAAATATATTTTCACATCATATATATGATGTGAAAATTTAAAATATAAAATATGTATATATACACACACGCATTTATATATAGCTCCTATTTCCCTTGTTTCTCTCTTTTCTTCTGCTAACAGCCAATCATTCTTTCACTCTTCCTTTAATATTTTACTTCTTCTCTCATAATCACCACATCCTATGTCACTTCTGTTCTCTCCAGTTCCACCATTTGAAACTGTAAACACTTATGCAAATTTGCTGTTTTTATTCTAGGCAATAACTGATCGTATCATTTCTGTTTACTGTGATAATTAACATTGTAGACATCATAGTAGGAACTATTTTGTTAAATGCTGTTTATTTTATGCATTGGTTTTTGCTATTGCTTATCTCTCCCTAAACACTGAGGTACTAGAAATCTTCAGGGACACTAAGTCCACAGAGTAGAAACTCTACTGCTTCATATCCATATGGTTAGATGGGTAGACACACATACAACATAAAAAGGCAAAGGAACACATTTCCCAAAGCAAACCAAAATACTCCAGTAATAGAATCCATGGACACCGTAGTGAAAGAAATTTCAGAGGAGTTTAGAATGTACATAGTTAAGCTTATCTGCAAAGTAAACAATGGCATAAATAATTATATCAAAGAGAAAATACAGGAAATGAAAGATCACTTCAATAAAAAGGCAGAGATTCTGAGGGAAAAAAAAAAACAAACAAGCAGAAATCCTTGAAATTAAGAAAAAATAAACCAAATTAAAAATTCAATAGAAAGCATTACCAACAGACTAGACCACTTGGAAGACAGAATCTAAAGCAATGAAGACAAAATATATAATCTTGAAACTAGAGTTGACCATGGAGAGAAGATGTTAAGGAACCATGAACAGAACTTCCAAGAAATATGAGACAATGTGAAAAGACCAAATTTAAGATTTATCAGAATAAAGGCACAGAGATACAAAGGAATGCACAATATTTTCAATGAAATATCATCAAAAAATTTCTCAACCCAAAAAAATGAAAAGAAAAATCAAATACATCAAGCTGACAGGACCCCAAATGTACAAAATTACAACAGACGGACACCAAGGAACATTATAAGGAAAATGCCTAGCATACAGAATAAAAATAGAATTTTAAACGCTGGGAGAGAAAAATAGTAGATTACATATAGGGGGAAACCAATTCCGATCTCAGTGGATTTCTCAACCCAGACCCTCAAAAGAAGAGATACTGGAGCAACGCATACCAAGCTCTGAAAGAAAATGGATGCCAACCAAGAAACTTAAACCTGGCAAAATTAATCTTCAGATTTGAAGAAGAAATTAAAAACCTCCATTGATAAACAAAATTTAAAAGAATTTGCAACTAAAAGGCTGAGTTACAGAACATTCAACAAAATATTCCATGAAAGTTTAAAAAAAAAAAAAAAAGTGAAAACCAGCAAAGGGAGGAATTACACTAAAGGAATACTCAAAGGAGAAACAAATTCAAATTAAAAGCAAGAAATAAACCCAAATGACTGGGAATACAAATCATATCTCAATAATAACCTTGAACCTTAATGACCTATCCTCATGTCAGATTAAGTAGACTTTAAGCCAAAGTTAATCAGAAGGGACAAATAAGGCCATTTCATCCTGTTTAAGGGAAGTATACATCAACAAGACACAACATTCTTAAGTATTTATGCCCCATATAATGGAGCATCTCCATACATCAAACTAACCCTTCTCAATTTCAAGAATCGAATAGACTACAACACAATAAATACTGGGTAACTAACATGCCTCTGTCACCACTGGACACATCCTCCAAACAAAAGCTAAATAAAGGAGCTACAGAAGTAAAAAATATAATTGATAATTTAGACTTAACAGACATGCATGGAATATTTCATCCATCAATGACTGAATACACTTCTTAGCAGCACATGGATCCTTCTATAATGCAGACCTATTAATATAGACCTTGCTATCACATATGTTGGCATACAATTGTAATATTAATTTAATATATTTTTAGCATCTGCAGGGTTATTTTGATAGCTTCCTTTCCATTGATATTAATTTTTGTGTTCCTTCTTTTTTGTGGATTAGACTTATTTTTTAATCAAACTTAAGCTGTATTATTTCTTCTCTATTTCATGTATTTCTGCTTCTACTCTTATTTTTTCCTTCCTACTACATAATGTGAAAATTATTTGTTATCTAGCATCTTCCTGATACAAGTACTTTAAGTTATAAATGTTCATCTGAGTACTGTATCATCTTAGAGATCCTGATATTTTAAGCTTTTATTATCATTTAGTTCAAAGCACTTTTTATTTATTTTTCTTGTGCTTTCTTCCTTGACCTCTGAGAGATTCATGAGTGTGCCAATTAATTTTCAAATAATTAACATGTGGAAGTGGGGTTCTATATTTCTTAAGATGACTCATTTGTAATGTAATAAGTCATGCAGAAACAGTCTGCATGATTTCAAAGCTTAAAAAAAGTAATGGAAATGCTTTTTTTATATTGATTGTATTGGTTATATACACATCAACATTGATCAAATTGCGTACTTCAAACATGTGCATTTTATTGTACTTCAGTTTTACCTCAATAAAGCTATGGGGGGAGAAAAGAGCATCAGTGGGGAAAAACAAATCTGACAGAAGCTTAACATAAGAAATAAAAAAGAATAATATTTATACAGACAATGAATGCACACCAAATACCTATTCACAAAACAGATGAAAATCATAACAATATTTAATAAACTAAGAGAAATTCTTAAAATCAAAATTGGAAAAAATTAGAGTTATTAGAACTGAAAAACTGAAGAAATTCATTCATTACAGAAATGAAGGCTAAAATAAATAGACTATAAAGGCAAATAAAATGATTTTTTTTCATGCCTGAAACAAAATAAGAAATTGGAAAGCAAGAAAATTCTAAAACTCAAAAATTCTAAAAATAAAAAAAATAGATTTTAAAAATCTATGAGAAAGCAGTAGCTATAGAATATGGGCAAAGAATCATGAAATAGGAATCTCCAAAGAAAACTGAAGTTAACAGAAAAGGCTAAAAATGCCAAAATAATTTTCAGTAAATAAACTTTAAACAATAAAAAAAACAGATAATATAACTAGATTATCAACTAAAAAGGGCTATCACAGAGAAAATTCCAATGAAATAACTGGACTTTAAAGGAAAAAGAATTATTTGGGCATTTAGTCAAAGAGACCAAATCAATCCCATTCACAATAGTCTCAAAAAAAATTAAATATGATACAATACTTGGGAATCAATCTAACAAAAAAGGTGAAAAACCTCTACAATGAAAAACTACAGAACAATAAAGAAAGAAATTAAAGAAGATCTTAGAAGATGGAAAGATCTCCCATGTTCTTAGGCAGAATTAATATTGTCGAAATGGCCATACTACCAAAAGCATTATACAGATTCAATGCAATTTTTCAATTAAAATGCCAATATCTTTCCTCATGGAAAGAGAGAAAGCAATTATGAAATCCATTTGGAAAAATAAGAGATCCAGAATAGCCAAAGCAATACTTAGCAGGAAGAGTGAAGCAGGAAGCATCACAATGCCAAACCATAAACAATACTACAGAACTATAGGAACAACAACAACAATAAAAAAAAAAAAAACAGCTTGATATTGGCACCAAAATAGACAGATAGACAAATGGTACAGAACAGAAGAAACAGACACAAACCCACATAAATAGTTATCTCATACTAGACAAAGCTGCCAAAAAAAAAAAAAAAAAATAGAGAAAAGATAGCCTCTTCAACAAATGGTACTGGGAAAACTGGAAAACCATATGAAGTAAAATGAAATTAAACCCCTACCTCTCACTGTGCACAAAAATCAACTCAAAGTGGATCAAGGATCTACGAATTAGACCAGAGACCCTGAGCCTAACAAAAGAAAAAGCAGGTCCAAATCCTTATCATGTCAGCCTTAGGACCTGACTTCCTTAACAAGATTCCTAAAGTGCAAGATACAAAATCAAGAATCAATAAGTGGGATGGATTCAACTAAAAAGCTTCTCAGCAAAGGAAACTATCAACATGAAGAGAGACCCTACAGAGTGGGAGATAGTCTTTACCACATGCACATCAGATAGAGCACTAATTTCCAGGATACATAAAGAACTCAAATTTAACACCAAAAAATATATAACCCAGTCAATAACTGAGCTAAGGAACTGAGCAGATATTCACAGAAGATATACCATTGATCAACAAATATATGAAAATAATGTTCAACATCTCTTGTAATTTGAGAAATGAAAATCAAAACTACTCTAAGATATCATCTCATTTCTGTCAGAATGGCAATGATCAAGAATAAAGGCAACAATAAGTGTTGGCAAAGATGTCGGGGGAAAAGGAACACTCATATTGCTGGTCAGACTGCAAATTAGTGCACTCACTCTGGAAAACAGTATGAAGATTCCTTATAAAACTTGGAATGGAACCACCATTTGACACAGTTACCCCACTCCTCTAACACCCAAAGACTTAAAATCTGCATACTACAGTGATGCAGCTACATCAATGTTTATAGCAGCTCAATTCATATTAGACAAAGTGTAGAACCAACCTAGATGCCCTTCAATAGATGAATGGATCAAGCAACTATTACTCAGCCCTAAAGGAGAATAAAATGATTGCATTTGCAGATAAATGAATGAAGTTGGAGAATATCATGCTAAGCAAAATAAGCCAATCCCAAAAAACCAAAGGCCAAATGTTTGCTATGAGAATGCCGATCCATAATGCAGGGAATGGGAGAGAGGAAGGGAGGAACTTTGAATTGGGCAGAGGGGAGTGAGGGGAGAGAAGCGGGCAGGGGAATGGAAAAGATGGCAGAATGAGATTAACATTGTTACCCTGCATATTTGTATGATCACACCCATGGTATAACTCTACATCATGTACAACCAGAGAAATGAATAGTTGTGTTCCATTTGTGTACAATGAATCGAAATGCATTCTGCTGTCACGTATAACTAACTAGAACAAATATAAATACAAAAAATTAAATCACCTTGGAACATTTACTGTTATTGCTTGTGCTCTAATTATTAAAAAACATTTATTTTTTTCCTAATAAAAAAAGAGATTAAATTACCTATAAGAAAAAAAAATTACATGTTGGTCACGTTTGTTCAAAATACTTCATGATAAAAGAAAATGGTGTGGAATACTTAAGATGATCAAGGGAAATTTTCTGAACCAAGGTTTTATTTTGTTTTGTTTTTAATCTAGCAAAAAAATTGAGAGTTTTGTTCACATGAAAGAACAAGGGAATACTGCATCCATACACCCTCCCTAGACAATCTTTTGGGGGACTACTTTCAGATAACAAATGATTTGTGTGATATCAACATAAGGATTGACACCACATATGGTGGCACATGCCTGCAATCCCAGCAACTAGGGAGGCTGAAGCAGGAGAAATCAATTTAGCAAAGTCCTAAGCAACTTAGCAAGACCCTATTTCAAAATAAAAAGTACAGGAAAAGAAAACGGGAGGGAGCATATTCAGGTCCTAAGTGTTAAGAGACCCAAGAATCCCCCTGAGGCAGAATGATAAAATTAAGACCAAATGATGTTCATGCTTTATCAAGCAAGATACCTTTTTTCTACAAATATCTGTGTCAAAGTTTATCAAAGTATGTCTTGAAATACTCACGTTTAATTCAGTTTTTAGTATTTCTTCAAGAAGATGACCTATATGTTCTTCATTTTCTTTTGGGTCCATAACTATACAAATTTCTTGTGAAATTCTCTCTGAAATAAAAATGGAAAAAATGTGAATTTTCACATTCAACAAAGAATAGAACAAAGACTTCCCACGTGGACACCTGTGTTTATTTGCTTTTCAAAGCCTTTGACTAAGAATAAGGAGGTTTTGGCTTCAGGCCATGTGGACTGACCTCTGTTGTACACCAAGATGTCCTCAATTCTTTTTATACCCAACTCAACAAATCTATGGATTAATTTTTTGGGTGGAAAACCAGTCATACCACAATTATTGGAAATAAGAGATCTTAGTAACTGGAAGTCACAACCATTTGGTTTACCAATTTCTCTAGAATGACAATTTAATAAAATCAAGTTCTTGCATTCACTTTATCTTAAAAAGTAAAAATAGTTCAATCTTCATAACTTTGAACTTTCCTCTTAGAACTGCCTTCATGTGTCCCAGAGATTTTGAAAAGTTGTGACATGTTTACCTCTAAGTATTTATTTCATCTGATTTCTTCTGCTATCCATCAGTCATTCAATAGTGTATTAGTATCCAGATGTTACAGTAGTTTCTATTTATTTTGTCATTAATTTCTAGTTTCTCTCCATTATGATCTGATAAAATGCAAGGTATTATCTCTATTTTTGTATTTGCTACAAGTTGCTTTGTGACATAAGACATGGTCTATTCTAGAGAAGTGTTCATGTGCTATGGAGAAGAAAGTATATTCAGTCATTGATGGATGAAATATTCTATATATGTCTGTTAAGTCTAAATTATCAATTGTATTTTTTACTTCTATAGCTTCTTTATTTAGCTTTTGTTTGAAGGATCTATCCAATGGCAACAGAGGCATATTAAAGCTACCCAATATTATTGTGCTGTGGTCTATTTAATTCTTGAAATTGGGAGGGGTTAGTTTGATGTATGGAGATGCCCCATTGTTTGGGACATAAATATTTATGATTGTTATGCCTTGATGTATAGTTCCCTTAAGCAATATAAAATGGCCTTCTTGTTCCCTTATGATTAAAGTTGGCTTGAAGTCCACTTAATCTGAGGATAAAAAACCCTGCTTATTTATGTGATCCATGGGAATGATGTTTTTTCCCATCCTTTTACCTTCAGTCTTTGGATGTCTGTGCCTATGAGGTGAGTGTCTCAGAGAGAGCTTATTGTTTGATTTAAAAAAAAAAAAAAAAAAAAAAACAATGTGCCAGTATGTCCTTTGACTGATGAGTTTAGGCCACTGATATTCAATATTATTGAGAAATTATTTGTATTCCCTGTCATTTTGATTTATGTCCAGTTTTTAATTTGAATTACTTTCTCCTTTGATTGACTACTCCTTTAGTGTAGCTCCTCCTTTTGCTGGTTTTCAATTTTATATTTCATTTCTTCTTCATGAAGTATCTTAGATTTTGTAGAGCAGGTTTTCTAATCATGAATTCTTTTAACTATTGTTTACAACGATAGTTTTATTTCATCCTCAATTCTGAAGTTTAATTTTGCATGCTATCGGATTCTTGGTTGGCATTCATTTTATTTCAGAGTTTGATATGTATATTATTCCAATACCTCATAGCTTTGAGGGTCTGTGTTGAGAAATCATCTGAGGTTGATTGGTTTCCCTCTCAAAATAACATGTTTTTGTCTGGCAGGCTTTCAAATTCTATCCTTATTCTGTATACTGGACAGTTTTATAATAATGTGCCTTGGTGGGGGTCAGTTTTAATTTTGTATATTTGGGGTCTTATAAACTTCCTGTATCTGGTTTTACATTTCAGTCTTTAGATTTGGGAAATTTTCTGATTATTTCATTGAAAAGGTTGTCAACATGACCCCATGTAACACTACTGATTAAGGAAGTTAAGAATATTATAAACTCCAAAGGAAACAATTCTTTAATTTTCATGGAGATCTTTTTGTATTTTTTCTCTTTTCTCTGTTAAATTGTGACCTAAAAGTTCATGGACATTTACACATATTCATATTTGGTTTTTTTCTTCATGTCTAACATTTTTTAAATCAGTTATTTTTCATGGCTTGGTTTTTTAAGGACTAGAATGTTTGATTAGTATATTTTGGTTTTGTTTTGTTTATATTTTTAGTTTTAAAAATTTTTACTTTATATATCTTTTTTTCTCACTTATCCATTTTCCTAAATGCTCTTTCACTTTTTCCTTCTGCTAGCCAATCTCTATGTTTCTATCCTTCATTCTTCATTTATTTTTTACTTTTATCTTCTCTCCTCCTTCCTCATAATCATCACATCCCATATCACTTCTGTTCTCTCCAGGTCCACCATTCAAAATTGTAAACCCTTTTGCAAACTTTGCTGTTTTTATTGTAGGCAATGACTTACAACAATTCTGTTTATTATAACAATACTGTAGATATCATTGCAGGAACTATCTGGTCTAATGCTATATATTGTTTGCATTGATTGTTATTGCTTTATCTCCCCCTAAGCGGAGAGGTACTAGAAACATACAGGGATACTATAAGTCCACAGGGTAGAAACTCTACTGCCTCAGATACATACTTTTACAAGGGTAGACACACAAGAAAGAGCAAGGGAACAAATCACCCCAAACAAAGCAAGATAATTCAATAACAAAATCCATCACACCACAATGGAAGCAATGTCAGAAAAGAAATTTAGAATGTACATATTTAAACTTATCTGGGAGGTAAATGATGATGTAAAGAGTAAAATCAGAAAAAAACAGGAAGTAAAAGACCACTTCAATAGAGATTCTCAAAAAATAAAAAAACAAGCAGACATCCTCAAAATGAAGGAATCAATAAACCAAATTAAAAATTCACTGGAAGGCATCACCAACAGACTAGACCACTTTGAAGACAGAGCTTCAGGCAAGGAAGACAAAATATAAAATCTAGGAAATAACATTGACCGTGGAGAAAAGATGTTATGCAACCATTAAAAGAACTTCCAAGAAATATGGGATAACTTGAAAAGACCAAATTTAAGATTTATCAGCATAGATGAAGCCTCAAACATCCAAATCAAAAAAATACACAATCATTTCAATGAAACAGAAGCTACTCTAACCCCTGGAGACTAAATAATGTTATTGAATGATGACTTGATAGCAGTAAAAAATCAGGGATGAAACAAAAAAATACTTAGAGGTAAACAACTTATCAAAATCTCTGGGACACTATGAAGGCAGTTCTAAGAGCAAAGTTCATTGCCCTCATTATATTCTTTAAAAGGGTAGAAATTCACCAAATAAATAACCTAACATTACATCTCAAAGCCCAAGACAAATAACAAATCAACACCAAAAGTAGGAGAAGACAGGAAATAAATTTCATGATGAAAAAGGAAATATCAACATGGGCATCACTGAAATACAGATGATAATCCAACTATTTTGAAAATCTATATTCCAATAAAATACAAAATCAAGGACATCAAGAATTTCTAAAGACATACAACCTACCCAAATTGAATCAGGAGGACACAGAAAATTTAAGCAGATAAAGTTCAAGTGATGCAATTGAAGATGCTACCTAAAGCCTACCAAAGCCTACCAAAAAAGAAAAGTTCAGGACCAGATGGCTTCTCAACTGAGTTCTACCAGACCTTCAAAGAACTTACACCCATCCAGCTCAAATTATTCCATGAAATAGAAAAGGGGGGAACCCTTTCAAACTCATTCTATGAAGTTATCATCACCCTGATACCAATACCAGACAAAGACACATCAAGGAAGAGAACTTCGGAATAATATGCCTGAAGAACATAGATGCAAAAATTTTTAATAAAATATTGGCAAACTGCATACAAAACATGTAAGAGGTAGTACACCATGACTAAATGGGGTTCATCCCAGGAACAGAAGGCTGATTCAACATATGGAAATCAATAAAGGTAATTCATCACATGAATAGACTTCAAGAATTGTATGATTATCTCAATAAATGCAGAAAAAGCTTTTGATAAAATTCAGCATCCATTCATGTTCAAAATACTAAAAAACTAGGGATATAGGAATATACCTCAACATTGTAAAAGCTATATATGCTAAACCCAAGGCCGATATCACTCTAAATGGAGAAAACTTGAAAGCATTTCCTCTAAAAACTGGAACAAGACAGGAATACCCACTCTCACCACTTCTATTCAACATAGTTCCTGAAACCATAGCCAAAGCAATTAGACAAAAGAAAGAAATTAAAGGGATACAAAAAAGAAAAGAGCTCAACTATCCCTATTTGCAGATTACATGATTCCATATTTAGAAGCCCCCCCCCAAAAAAAAAAACAGAACAAAACTTCTAGAACTCATAAATGAATTCAGCAAAGCAATAGGATATAAAATTAACACCCATCAAACAGTTGTGCTTCTATACACCAATGACAAATAAGTTAAAAGAGAAATCCAGAAAATTTTCCCGTTCACAATAACCTCTCCAAAACAAAATATTTGGGAATCAATCTAGCAAAAGAGGTGAAACACCTCCACAATGAAAACTATAGAACACTAAAGAAAGAAATTGAAGAAAATCTTAGAAAATGCGAAGACTTCTCATGCTCTTGGATAGGCAGAATTAATATCATCAAAATGGCCATACTACCAAAAGCACTATACAGATTTAATTCAAGTCCTATTAAAATTCCAATGACATTCTTCATAGAAATAGAAAAGGCAGTAATAAAATTCGTTTGGATAAATATAAAGCCCAGAATAACCAAAGCAATGCTTAGGGAGAAAGGTGATGCTAGAGGCATCACAATATCAGACCTTGAATTATACTAAAGAGCTGGAGTTAAAAAAAAAAAAAAAAAAAAAAGGCATGGTACCAACACAAAAACAGACATGAAGACTCATGGTACAGAATAGAAGACACAGACAAACCCACATAAATACAATTATCTCATACTAGACAAAGGTGCCAAAAATGTACATTAAAGAAATATAGCCTCTTTCACAAATGGTAATTGACAAACTGCAAATTCATATGTAGTAAAAATGAAATTAAACCCCCTTCACTCACCCTACACAAAACTCAACTCAAAGTGCATCAAGGGCCCAAGCATTAGATCAGAGATTCTGTACCTTCTAGAATAAAACACCCAATTCTCCATCATGTCTGTGTAGGAATCAACTTTTTCAACAAGACTCCTAAAGCACAAGTAATATCAAGAATCAGTAAGTGGGATGGTATCAAACTAAAAAGCTTATTCACAGCAAAGAAAACAATGAAGAATGTGAACAGAAAGCATACAGAATGGGAGAAAATTTTTACTACATGCACCTCAGATAGAGCATTAATCTCCAGGATATATAAAGAACTCAAAAAACTTAACACCAAAAAAAAAAAAAAAAAAAAAAAAAAAAAAAAAAATCCCACAAATAACCCAATCAATAAATGGTCAATGAACTATTTTCAGTTCACTGAAGAAATAAGATCAACAGATACATGAAAAGTGTTCAACATCTCTAGCAATTAGAGAAATACAAATCAAAACTACACTGAGATTTCATCTCACTCCAGTCAGAATGGCAATTATCAAGAATACAAGCAATAAATGTTGGCAAGAATGTGGGAAGAAAGATATACTCATACATTGCTGGTCAGACTGCAAACTGGCGCAGCCACTCTGCAAAGCAGTATGGAGATTCCTCAGAAAACTTGGAACCACCATTTCGCCAAGTTATCCCACTCATCAGCATATAACCAAAGGACTTAAAAATCAGCATACTATACTGACCCAACCACATCAATGTTTACAGCAGCTCATTTCACATTAGCTAAACCATGGAACCAACCTAGATGCCCTTCAACAGATGAATGAATAAAGAAACTGTGGTATATATACACAATGGAATTTTACTCAGCCATAAAGAGAAATGAAATCATGGCATATGCCCATCAATGGATGGAATCGGAGAATATCATGCTAAGTAAAATTAGCCAATCCGCCCCCCACCGAAGAAAAACAACAACGAAAATCGAATGTTTTCTGATATGTAGATGCTAAGACCCAATAAGCAGTGGAGGGGAGAAGAGAAGTACTTTGGATTAGACAAAGGGAAGTGAACGGAAGGGAGGGGGAATGGGAATATGAAAGACAGTAGAATGAACTGGACATCACTTTCCTATATTTATATGAATACATGACCAGTGTAACTCCACATCATGTACAACCACAAGAATTGGAAGTTATACTTCATGTGTATATGTCAAAATACATTCTACTCTTATTTATAACTAAAAAAGAATTAAAAATCTTTTTAAAAATTAGGTTTAGACACACAGCTATTCTACAGGACTAAAATGAACATGAAGGAACGATATCCAACACTTACTGAATGTCAGTCACTTTCATATGAAAAGTCTTAATGCTTTCATTGTCATTATCCCATTCAATGCCTCAAAAAAATGTTTTATTTATTAGCTAAGTGTTGTAATTCCTGTTTTTCCTAACAGATATTTAAATCCATGACTTCCCAAAGATCACACCTTTCTATCATGATGCCTATACCTAAAGAGTCATATTTCTCAATGCTTCTCACAGAAATAAATTAAACAACCAAAAATATAATATATAAATACAAAAGAATTTACAAATGCAACATGGCAATGAATCATTTTGACTGCTTGATAAAATAACAAAAAAATTTTGAAACAAAACACAGAACATAGTGGATCTTCTTCTTCTTTTATCATATGTCCTTTTTGTTAGTCTAAGTTCTACACAATGTAAACCATCAGTCAAATTAAAACTGGCATATTACCATGCAACAAAATAAGAAATACAAAAAAAAAAAAAAATAAGCAATGAAAAATCTATTTTTTTAATCTTCTATCATCTTCCAGCTATCCTAAATGTTTTTTATTTAGGAATCTCTCATTGCCATGTAAGTTTTTCAATCAGTTTCCAAAACAACAGAGTTTTGGGGGGAAAAAATGACATTTTTAAAATAACAAGCTTTCTAATGAACCCAATATATTCCCCTTTCCAAAATTTTAATTTCTATGAATAGTGGTTTATAGTTCAGTGTAGTCATTTTACAATCTGTTACATTTACTTCTAATTGTTAATGCTATTATAAACCAACTTTAATTTCATCTACTTGTTACATAAAAACAAACATAAGCAGACCTTGTAGTCAGTAAAAATGCTATATTTACATATAAACTGTTTTATTAGTCTTATTTCCTTCTTTCCAATTCATAATTTTATTTGATAGTGAAAAACTCAGAACTCAAAACTCCATGTTCAGGAGAAAAACTGATCATTAATATTACTGCCTTATAAAGTCCTGTCATATTTCATTAAGCAATCATACTGTTTAAAGTTGAGAAGTGTTCATTTCCTAATCTCTAGAAAACTAAGATTGCTATCATTTCTTCTTTTGAATTCTTTTGTAGAATTCACTTGTAAGCCAACTGCATCTATGGGAGAGCCTTCAATTACAGATGTAGTACTTACAAATATAAACAACTATTCATATTCTTTTTGTCTTTATCAGTATAGTAAGTTGTATTTGCCCAAGAACATATTTGTTTTATCTATATTCTCATGACTACTAGCATCAAGTATACATTTGTTTTCTTTCAAAGTCCCTAAGAGCTCCATTAATGCTCCTTTTTTATTTTATACTAATT
The DNA here is from genome assembly GCF_902686455.1 of Sciurus vulgaris. Taxonomy (NCBI): domain Eukaryota; kingdom Metazoa; phylum Chordata; class Mammalia; order Rodentia; family Sciuridae; genus Sciurus; species Sciurus vulgaris. The sequence continues at coordinate 78,247,771 of NC_136468.1, forward strand.
ATTTAAGCCTTAAATATTTTTGTGATTTGGCAAGATATCATCTATTAAAGTTGTCCAAAAAAAAACTTTCAACAGAGTGCTTTGTAACAAATTACTATAAATATAATGGCAAAAACTAACACCCATTAATTTCATTATTCTTTAAGGCTAAGTAATATTCCATTGTGTATATATATCACATTTTCTTTATCTATTCATCTGTTGAACACCTAAGGTTGGTTCCACAGTTGCTATTGTGAGTTGAGCTGCTATAAACACTGATGTGGCTGTGTCACTGTAGTATGCCAATTTTAAGTCCTTTGGATGCAAACCAAGGAGCATGATAGCTAGATCAAATAGTGATTCCATTCCAAGTTTTCTGAGTAATCTCCATACAGCTTTCCATGATAGTTGCACCAATTTGTAGTCCTACCAGTGATGTATGAGTGTACCTTTTTCCCCACATCCTCGCCAACATTTATTGTTGCTTGTATACTTGATAATTGCCATTTTGACTGAAGGTGAAATCTTAGAATAGAATGAAATTATAGCATTTATCAGTATATGAATGGAGCTGGAGAATATCACACCAAGCAAAATAAGCCAATCCCAAAAAAACAAAGGCTAAATGTTTTCTCCCATATGCAAATGCTAATCACAATAAGGGGGATGGCTAAGGAAGAATAGAGTTTCTTGGATTAGGTAGAGGGGAGTGAAGGGAGGGAAGGGGGTGTGGGGGGAGGAAAGATAGAATAAATTGGACCTTACTATCCTATGCACATATATAATCACATGACCTGTATAACTCTGTATCATGCACACTAAGAATGAGCAGTTATACTCCATTTACGTATGACGTGTAAAAAAGTGCATTCTACTGTCATGTGTAACTAGAATAAAGAGGATTCCAACATTAAAAAACATTATGTATATCTCTAGTGTCAAATAGTGATTTGATTTGAAGAAAAATAAATCAATAAAGAAAAACCCTGCCACCCATTACTACACAGTACTACAGGTGGTAGGCTAGACATGCATTGAAATTTGCATGTACAGTAAATGAGGCAAAACACGAATGTCAGGAGAAGTACTGAATCTAGGTAAAAGACATGGAAGTTATGTGTGCTATTCTTGCATGTTTTAAGTTTGAAAGTACACCAAAATAAAAAGTACTATCTTTTCAAAAATCAAGATATGAAAACACATTTGCTTTTAAAAAGCAAAATAAGATATAAAACAGGAGGCTTAATATTCATCTCCACAGTCATTAAAGATCATGTGAGAAAAACACAAGTAATACTCCACATTCAAAGCTGAGTAACATGATAATAAATATGGTGGATCTCTAATAGTGGTTTCTATGTTGTTAGTTCATTTCTTGACATTTCGAGGTATTCATATTTCACAGAAGTATATGCCAGGCTGGCTACCTTCTGGTACGGATATGCATATGTCCTCTACTACTAATGACTAATTCTCAATCTGTTTATAGTCAAAGACTAGACTAAGTTCAAAATCATCATGAATTCTCTATTCTAATTCAGAGATTCTCATATGGTTACACATGAGAATCAGATGAGTATCTGTATTCCATTTGCATTTTTTCAGATACATAGGTTTATAACTTATCCAACAAGATTCAAGCATGTATTTTTGTGAAGTGCAAAAGTGATTCTGATGTACAGCCATATTGAGTATGATTTTTGTTTGCATGTGAGAGAATTATAATAGTTTCTCTCCTTGAAAAATATTTTAAAAACCCACAAATTGTCCACTGTGGCTGATTAACTTTCCTCCCCAAATGGTATAACTCTTTGGGAGTAAATTTTCAGTTTTCTCTCATCTTCTCCCATGACATGGCAATTGGAGTCACCCATTGCACAAAGACTGATATTTCTGGTATAAAATTATTTAACCTACAAATCAACCCATCACAACTATGTGTCTCATTGGGGTTTACAATTTAGCAATTTATCTCGCAATACTATAAAGGTGATATGAGAACAGTACAAATATTTAACAGTATATCAAGAACATGACAGGTACTCTGTACTGTTTGTTATTAGAGGAAATACAAGCTTTAAATTTTTGTATAAATTTAATTAAGAATCTTAAATGATGAAAGTAGTATATTTATACTGTGGCAGTATTGCACATTCACCAACTGAAAAGAGAAACTAAAGATCAATCAATTTCTATGCAAAGTCAAATTTTCTTCCATTCTTTTCTTTTGTGATGCTGGGAATTGAATGTGTACTCTTGTGCATGCTAGGTAAGTGCTCTAACACTGCACTCCATTTTCAGCTCCACTCAGTAAGGATATAAAATATACAATATATAATACAAATATACAAGTCAAAACAGAGTAAATGGGAACAAGATGAGTAGAAAAATGGTTTAACTCTTTACTGAAATATTGATGGTATAACTACTGATATCCTGTGACTATTGTCTTTACTGTTTAAGATAACAAGTGAATAATTATGAAATATCCTATTATTCCTCATATCTTTGAAAACAAGGAATCTCAGAGGAAAAAATATATATAATATTCAATCAGCAGGAAAATTATGAGCTCATAAGGCATTTCATCTTTATACACACAGAAAATTGGTAACTTCAGATACAGAATCCAATGGTTTAAAAAATTATCCAAGTGTTTACCATTCTAGTGTAAACTCCAACACTACCCAAATAGAAACATATCTTTATAATACATGAAAGTAATCAATATCAATAAAATATGATTTACACTCCCCCCAATGCAGAAGCAAAGTTAGGTATTAAATATCAGTGGTTATCATCAGTAGATGCCTCCTGATAAAAACACACACCATCTCTAGTCTTGCCAAAAGATGAATCTAAATTAGATCAAGTTTCCGGATCCAGCTGCTGTTTTATAGAGGACAAAGAGATAAAGAAAGATACAGAACTGTATTATGTACAACAGAACACCTACAGGTCATGTGGGCTGGCTTCAGCAAGACAAACCAAGAAAAATAAAGGAATAGCGAAACTGTAGGTTAAGTCAGATTTAAAATGGCATTTCGTTTTTAAAAAGTACCACAACTTAAATACAGTATCTAGGAAAGCACATGTGTGTGAGAGAGAGCCTAATAAAAGTGAAAAGGAGATTACTATAAAATCTGGACAGCTGCTACTTTGAGGAAGGGTGCAGTTCATAATTGGGTGAAGGTTCAGGAAAGGTTTCTTCTATGGGTGATAATGTTCATCTGAGTGGTTATGCAGATATACACATTATTTTATATGTTTGGTTTGGATTTTTACATGTATAGTTTGATACCAAGACATTTTTACAAATAGAAGTCATTATCTGCATATACACTAATCCTTTCACCCACATTATTTTTACTCATTTAGAAAAATCTTTGTATACCATCAAGAGATAAAATAAGGTCTTGGGTATGTCACAAAGATCTGTGGAACACACTATTAAAACAATGGATAAACTTCATAAAATTTGACTTAAAACTATTGAGAACAGGAAGTAACAAGAAAAAAGGCAGTATTTTCATATAGACTTTAGGCTTAAAGCCCAAAGTACCTTAAAATGCACTTTAAATTCTAATTAATGCAATTTACTAGTACAAAAAATGCTATTAGTCTCCTTTAAGTAAAAAGCAATTGAGTATAATATTCACTGTAGGCTTTTCATATATGGATTTTATTATGTTAAGCTTATCTCCTTTTCTCCACTAGAATATTAACATTAAAGGATTTTTCGGGGTGGGGGGTTACTGGGGATTGAACTTGGGGGCACTCAACCACTGGGCCACATCCCTAGCCCTATTATATATTTTATTTAGAGACAGGGCCTCACTGAATTTAGTGCCTCACTGTTGCCGAGGCTGGCTTTGAACTCACAACCCTACTGCCTCAGCCTCCTGAACCGCTGGGATTACAGGCATGTGCCTCTGCACCCAGCTAACATAAAAGGATTTTAAAAAATGTTTTCTTCATTGAGATGATCACGTAAAACTTTTCTTCATTGGGTAATGTGGTATACTGATTTTTGTGTGTTCAATAACATTTGCATTCCAGAATGAATACTTCAAAAATCTTGTTCTACTTTCTTCTAGTTTTAATAGATTCTAATGAGAAATCTATGGTCATTCCCATTATTGTTCCCGTGTGCCAATTCTCTTTAGTTACTTGCAAGCTTTTCTGTTTGCCTTCAGTCTTTAGCAGTCTGATTATGAAGCATCTGTGTGTGGATTTCTATGGGTTTATGATGTTGGACTTGATGAAGGTTTCCAATCTATACACATATTTTGTCAAATTTGGGAGATTTCATTCCTAGTTAATTGAAGGTTTTGTTTGCTTCTGTACTGCAGTCTTTCTCCTCTCTCTGGGCCAGTCTGACACCTGATTTGTCCCTTAGTTCACTTATCAAAATCTACGGCATGATGTTCAAGGTCAAATCTATTTGTGTGTGGCTCAAGGGTATGAACTTTCTATGTTCCTCTACCACAATCTTTCTTTTTCTATTTCCTCAGTACATCCCTTATCAGTATTCCAGTATCAGTAAAGACAGAAAGCTGGGTCTTTTCCATACTTGTCTCACATTTCCAGTAACTACACTTGTGTCCAGAGTTAAGCAAAAGAAGACAATAAAAAACAAACAGTACTGACCCCACACCTTGAAACCACAGAAACTGTTCAAAGAGAAATGTCTCTTTCAGAATTTTAGGCTTCATGGGGCTCCTATTGCCGCCACTATCAGTATCAGCACTAGTATATGATTGCTCAGGAAATAAAGGATTAGAGTAAGGTAAAGGGAATCTCTCTTATCATTAGGAGACCCTTTTCCTTCTCCTCTAAAGAGATTCAGAAGGCTTCTCTAGTGGATATGTCTAGTTTGACATCTATTTATAGCTTTCAAGCTGCCCTAGATCCAGGTCAGTACGCACCAAAAAAATAAAATGGCTAAGTTCACTTCTAGGCTTAAAGCCCAAAGTACCTTCAAATGCTACTTCAAACTTGGCTCTTTTGCATTAGTCCATCTACCACTCTTCCCTTCAAACAGCTGGTCCACATATTCTGTGGCTTCTTTCAATACAAGAAATAACCAATTTTGTTTCATTTTATTTAGAAATTGACCCCTACTCATCTTTGAACTTCTGCACAAATGAGATGAAAATATCTATACATACAAGTTATTTAATAAACAAAGTGAAGTTTCTAAGTAAAAGATTATTAAATTAGTTGCTTTGTTATTGGTATACGAAATATTTCTTACACTCAATTACAACTTACAGTAAATAAACTTGGTATAAACAAAGTACCTATGATATGGCTCCCTAATCAAACAATGTTATATTGTGGTTGACAGCTATTTATCTAACACATTAGCCATCTTGTTAAAAAAAAAAAAAAAGTAGTAGACTATCTAAATATTTAAATTTCGAAAATATACTCATATGTATAATTTTAATAATTATGAGCTAATACACTCCAACTGTACCCTAAACCAAATGCTTAGGAATATTAAACTTAATAAAAAGATATCTTGGCTGGTTTACTGGTCCACAATGTACTAGAAAAGACAATACTCTCAAATAACCAAACAACCCACAATCTATGAAGATTGTAAGGAGACAACTTTTCAGGAGGTCAGTTGTTCTTTTGTACAGGAACCTTCAATGAAGCAACTACTACACACTCTTAGCTCCAAGTGGAGAAAAGAATGGTGGTTCTTTCAAGTATAGGGTGTGCTTCTGGTTTTTATTTCCTTGTTTTTCAAGGGGTTGATGGTGGCAGAGAGGTAGGAACACTGTTAGAATTCCAACCATATTGCCTAAAGGGTGCATCAGAGAATGCCTCGTTTGCAATCCTGAACATCAGAATTTGGAACATCATAGCTCCATCTGTCAGACTTCTTTGAAATTCTCTCAAGTTTCAGTCAAATGGTGTTAGTCAGCTTTTTGTCACTGTGACCAAAATCCCTCACAAGAACAATTTAGAGAAGGAAAAGTTTATTTTGGCTCATGATTTCAGAAGTTCAGTCCATGGTTGGCTGGCTCCAAGGCAGAAACATGGCAAAAGGGTGTGGAGGAAGAAAGCTTTTTAGCTCACGGCAACTGGGAGGCAGAGAGAGAGAAGAACCAGGGACAAAATATAATCCCCTAGGGCACACGCCCAGTAAACTACTACCTCCAGCTATGCCCCACCTGCATACAATTACCACCTAATAATCTATTCAATTATTACTCCATCAAATGGATCAATCCAATGAGGGGTTAGGGTTCTCATGATCCAATCATATTGCCTCTGAATATTCCCACACTGCCTAACACATGAGCTTTTCAGGGGACAACTCATATCCAAACCGTAACGAGTTGTAAGTACACAAAATTTCTTTTTTTTTTTTTTTTTGCACTCTTCAATAGTGTATTGTCTTATGCAGAATAGAAATAAGATCCTTTTACAATTTGTACGCCTTAGATTAGTAATTAAATGTAACAGACCCTATCACAAATTTATTAAACATCATTAAAAAATCAGCTGCTTAAGCCACAGCATGATCTGTTCCAGGGCATGCTAGATGGAATGAATTTTGACAGAACATAGTTAATGCCTGGATAGACGGAGGCTATAAAATGTTGGAATGAATTATTTGATGGTTGGACATGGTGACCTCAGTGTATCTTTCACAGTAGCGTGGCCAAGTGTTGTGCCCTGCCAGAGGCTAACCCAGCAGTACTTCTTTTTTTTATCTTTTTTTTTTTTTTATTGTAAACAAATGGGATACATGTTGTTTCTCTGTACATGGCGTAAAGGCATACCATTTGTGTAATCATAAATTTACATAGAGTAATGTTGTTTGATTCATTCTGTTATTTTTTCCCTCCCCCCCACCCCTCCCACCCCTCTTTACCCTCTATACAGTACTTCCTTCCTCCATACTTGCCCCCCTCCCTAACCCTAACTCTAACCCTAACACTAACCCTTCCCTCCCCCCCATTATGTGTCATCCTCCACTTATTAGCGATATCATTCTTCCTTTGGCTTTTTGAGATTGGCTTATCTCACTTAGCATGATATTCTCCAATTTCATCCATTTGCCTGCAAATGCCATAATTTTATCATTCTTTATGGCTGAGTAATATTCCATTGTATATATATACCACAGCTTCTTTATCCACTCATCAATTGAAGGGCATCTAGGTTGGTTCCACAATCTGGCTATTGTGAATTGAGCAGCTATGAACATTGTTGTGGCTGTATCTCTGTAGTATGCTGATTTTAAATCCTTTGGGTATAGGCCAAGGAGTGGGACAGCTGGGTCAAATGGAGGGTCCATTCCAAGTTTTCTAAGGAATCTCCACACTGCTTTCCAGAGTGGCTGCACTAATTTGCAGCCCCACCAGCAATGTATGAGTGTACCTTTCTCCCCACATCCTCGCCAACACCTGTTGTTGCTCGTATTCTTGATAATCACCATTCTAATTGGGGTGAGATGGAATCTTAGGGTGGTTTTGATTTGCATTTCTCTTATTACTAGAGATGTTGAACATTTTTCCATATGTTTGTTGATTGCTTGTAGATCATCTTCTGTGAAGTGTCTATTCATTTCCTTAGCCCATTTGTCAACTGGATTATTTGAATTCTTGGAGTAGAGTTTTTTGAGTTCTTTATAGATTCTGGAGATTAGTGCTCTATCTGAAGTATGATTGGCAAAGATATTCTCCCACTCTATAGGCTCTTTCTTCGCATTCCTGATAGTTTCCTTTACAAAATTTCTTAAGGGCTTTCAATCCCTGGCTTAATGCTCTTAGCAACCTAAAACTTCATACCTTTTGTTAGGATACATAGTGTAGTGATATATAGTAATATACACCATCAATTCATAAAAGCTTAATTCCAGTGTCGTTCTAACAAAAATCCTTCAGAATCAAGAGGAGTGATCATGTATATATCTGAAAATTTATGAAGGAAACCAAAATCTACTTTCCACATCTTTAGAATTTTCCTATTTTCTTTCAGACAAATAAATCAAAATACTGGGTTAGTTTCATAAGCAAGTAGGCTAAAAATCCAGACATTTGTCCTTTCATTTTCATGGACTCATCTATAATTTCTATTGGGAGATTATTCCATTGGGCCTCTCTGTTCACTGTACTGACCTCTCAGTTCTTAGGTAAATAAGAACTGTTTTAATCCAAAAGCCATTTCCAAAGCTCTAATCCTTCAAAATGAGGGCAGTATCTTCCATTGCCCTGAATTCCATCAAAAACCAGTCTTATGGACTATTCTAATGTTTTACATTGATATTAATTATTATCACCATTACTGAGCCATGGTATCTGTCTCAGTTCCAACTATAGAAAGATGCTTTCAGTTTCTGTCAACACTTGATGCGGGAAGCTATTAGTTTAAGAAGTGAGAAGGCAGGCAGTAAACAAAGTGAAAGTAGACAACGAGCTATGAACTATACACAAGCAGAAAACAGGGCCAGTAAATAAAAACTTGCCAAAAATCTCATAGATATACACACTCATATTAAGAGGTCAAGTGGTCTTCTGAGTAAGCTAACTGTATTACTAACTATGCGTGTTTCAACTGGAGGGCAATCATATATAGGCAGATTTTTTTAAGACGTTTTCATATATTATCAGATCTTAAGCATACTGTAAAATGAGTCACAGAATATAGAAAGAAATTTCCTGCCTTAGACCAAAAGTAAGGAACAGGCATGTGACATCTTGTCTCTCCAATTCATGTTTTTATGTGTAAGCAGAATATGCATATTACTGTTTTCCAAGAGAATGATACCATACTCTTACTTTTCTTTATTTCTGTAGCTGAGAAAGAATATATAAGTTTAAAGTATTTACAAAATGTATTATTGCTTTAGGAAAATAAACCCTATACTTGGGGTTTTAGTCTTTGTGTTTTCACAACCTACAGCAGAGTAAAGTATAAGTAGCTGACTTTGTTGTCAAGTCTTATTTAGCTAGTTACTTATTAACTATCTGTGACCTTTCAAGATTTTGAACACAACAGACTTACTTGCCTATGCTTGAATTACTATTTCACTGATGACAAATTAAGAAAATCTTAAGATTAAACAAACAAGTGAACTCTACTTTCTCTAATCTTGCCCCAAATATTTAACTTTCCAATTTACATCTTTTTTTTTTTTTTTTTACAATAAAATTCCAGGGAAACCAAATTCCTTTTAAATTATTTCACAGCCTTCCTGTTCTTACTAATTAAAACTTGACGCAAATGTTCTTACATACTCACATAAGATACAATCACAGTACTATTTTCAAGAAAGCGAAGAACAAAAACTATTATGTACAAAGACATTTTGGTATTAAAGGGAAAATTTGAAAAATTAAGTATCAGTCAAAAGCCAAAAAACATCAAAAATTAAAGTTTCTAAGTAAATCTTAGCTGTCACTTTGCATTGTTCAAAAAAGAAAAACATGGTTAATAACATAAAAGGCACCATCACTGTGTATTTAATAACAGACCTGATGAGAACATACCACAGATGCAGAACAATGTTCAGTTACACATGTAGCAAACCTGATTGTTTATTTTTTTCAACTTGATTCAAATTTCAAAATAATTTTGTACTTAAAAAAAAAATCACAAGTAAAAGTTGTTAAAGAATGACTGAGAAATTAAGTGCTAGGTTTTTCATACATAGTCAACACAGTATCTTATTAAATTTCAGTAATACTGAACCAAGTTTATTCACGTGATCTTATTTCATTCCTTTTTGTTAGTGCCAACTTAAAATTGTGTTGAGCTACTTTTAAGGTCTAAGCACAAAAGGATTCATTTGTTTTTCTTTAAGAAATTATTCAGGTAAGAAAACAAATTTTGGGTTAAAAAAACAGGTATAAAGATGTAAGGCTTTATTGTTCCGAAAAACTTATGAAAGAAATCCATCTGTAGTACTGTATTTTCCAAATAAAATGTAAATTTCTGAGCCAGAAAAAAAGATGTTCTATGTCAGAGAATCAATTTCCTTTAAAATAAAACAAATGCTTAATGAACATAAAACATTACATAACAACTAGGAAAAGACATGAATTCTTGCATGAACATTAATATTAACTAATTTTAACTACAGCCAGTTAAAACTGGAATGATGTTCAATTTTGATTCCTATTTTTCCATTTTTATAAAAACCACCATATGAAAAGAGGCACCATAGGCAGTTTTTATAGCATAAATTTACTTGGGTTCGTTCAATTATAACCAGGAATGAATAGAATGAAATTGTTTTCTACAACACTCTTTAGCCACAAAATTGAATGTATTAGAGAGTTGCTGAAGAATAGTGGTAGAAAATAAATACAATCTTTTATTTAGAAATTCCATAGGGGCTTTTCTTCTTAGAAAATTTTAGAATATTCACCCTTTTGCCAGGATACGGTCAGCATATTAAATCAAGTGTGGGTTGGGACTGTTTGTATGGCTTATGTAAATCTAGATAAAGTATGTTACCACTGGCATCTGTTACCACTTTAATACAGTTTGGGTTCGTCTGAGCATGCAGAACAGGCTTGGGTGGGCTCAACCAGTTTGTGAGACAAAAGTACAATACCTCTTTGTTAAATGGATGTTTACAAGCTTATCAGTCAGCTCAGTGTCTTCTGCACCAATTAATCACACTACTCTGGAAGAGTTTGTTTTAATTTTCACTCCGTAGACACTTGAAAGAGTTAAACATTGAAGAACAATAACCAAATTCAACTCTCTACTTCAGAAAAAGAAATGTTGAAACTGCTTTGCTTCACATAGTTAAAACAAATTGTGATTAGTTGTTATTTTAACGCAGGCTCTACAAAAGACAATTCCAAGGGGACCACTTTCTATAAAGTTTCTCATTAATAATAGTTCATCATAAATGGAAATTCAAGTAAATGTTGATGCTAAAATAAACTTTAAAATCTACAACACAAAAGATTTAAAAATAAGATTTGGCCAGGTGTGGTAGTACCTGTGTGTAATCTCACCAGCTCAGGAGCCTGAGACAGGAAGATCACAAGTTTAAAGCCAACCTCAGCAACTTAGCAAGGCTCTAAGCAACTTGGCGAGACCCTATATCAAATTTTAAAAAATAAAAAGGGTTGGGGATATGGCTCAGTGGTTAAGCTTCCCAAGGGCTCAATCCTCTATACCAAAAAATAATAGCCATTACAAAAATAAGATTTGGAGACTCACCATCTTACTTAAAATTGAGAGATTTCTGTCAAAAGCTTGCCTGAAGTTAGCAAACATAACTTCAAATACAAACAAAATGAGATTATGGTTTTCCTACCATGTAAATTTCCATACTAAATCAAAGACATTGACTTGAATGTAAATTAAGACTCACCAAAATACATACACTATTCCAATAACAAGTAAGTTTGAGGATAAAAAATGTCCCTGTAAGAAACAAGATTTGTCATTTATCTTAGTATTTTTTATACTAAAACATTTCTAAGTAAAAACAAAATAATTACATTGATGTATTTGTTGAGCAATAAACAGGATCCAAGAGGGAAAGCAACTCCAAAGTGACAAATTATAGAATACTAACATTCATATCATAGCATGAACAAAAGTCCCAGAAAGGAAAAACTTGTGTCTATATAATGAATATTAGGCTATCAGATTTATCAAAACAATGAAATAGTACCAACTGATCATTTTCAAACCATTATTCTGATATTGACTTTTTATTATTATTCTTTCACTGGGCATGTCTAGAAATCTGTAGTTTCACTATGACCTATTTCCTACACATCCATCATGCCAGCAACACCCTCTCTTTAAGACTACACTGCAGGCTTAGAAGAGCACTAGGAAGGGAGCTTCTGAGTCTTAACTTTACAATCATTCTTCAGAAGGCCAGCTGAACTTACAATACGTAACCCAATGAAATCAGAGCCCAGCAGAATGAAGTACAGAAATCACTGACATGCCCACCGAGACAAACACCAGTCTAGTACCGACTCTGGTGGTCAGCCTGAGTGGCTGCATAATTCAGAGGTACAAAGTGGTCAGAATAGAGTCAGAGTGAAGGACAACGGAGACCTGAACTTAAATTGTTAAACTTATTCTTAACAATTTGTGAACCAGAGGAAATTACCTAAATCTCAATTTTCCCACCTATGTAATGGGAACAGTAATATCTACTTTATGGCATTATTTTTAAGATAAAAAACATAAGGCTTCTGGCATGAGTTTTATGTGCTCCAAGTCCTGATTTTTAAGCCTTGACAACTGTACACCCAAACATTACACCATTTCTATATATAAAAATTTTTAGAAAGTTGTATGATATAGGGATATATATACTGGATCCCAACGTGCATCTTTTGGAAGCAAGTGGAATGTTCAAGTGGGACACAGGCCATATATTCCGCTAACTTAGAACTCAGAGTAATGAGAAAATGTAGCTATATCCATCAAACTATCACCAAATTCAACCTGACTCAATATTAGAGGATACAAAATAAAAGTATAAAGATTATTCCCACCTTCACTGAATCAATCTAAAGCAGGTCAATTCACATGATAGGCAATGCTGACATCCAAAACACTCTTAATTCCAAAATGTTTTCATAAATAACTGGATAGCAAAAATCAGTCCTGAATATAAATAGGTTAGAAGCTCAATAGTATTTATTATCACACTGGGCATTAACATTAATGCATTCCAAGTTTCCTTTTGTGGTGGTCCCAAATTCCACAGGGGATGTGGCATAATGTATGATGTGCTTTAGCTTCTGAAAGTACAAAGTTTCCAAATTCCAAAACCCATGTCGCCCATGTCCTCCAGATAAGAGAATCTTAACAATATCTAAGGAGAAACAAAAGAGGTGAGGCATCAAGAAAGAAATAAAGCACCTAAGGCAGAGACTTGTAATTTCAGAATTGTCCATCCTTCTCAAGTCAGTATTTATCTTTGAATAATCCTAAAATGTGGAAACGGTAACACTACTTATATCACTGAATTCTTGAATGGGATAAAGAAATCACACACATAAAACACTTCCAACAATGCCTAGTTCAAAGTGATTGCCCAATAAATGCTATGTTCATAGTGCTTGCAAAAATACTTTGTACATTCCCTAGGTGTGATGGTTGTTTTCTCTGTGATGATTTTATTAAGCTAAGGGATGCCCAGATAGCTGGTAAAACATTATTTCTGGATGTGTCTGTGAGGGTGTTTCTGAAAGGGATTGGCATTTGAATGGGCAAAAATGGCCCCCATCAAGGTGGGTGAACATCATCCAATCCACTGAGGGCCTGACTAGAACAAAAAGACAGAGGAAGGTTGAATCCTCCCCTTCTGGAGAAGGGTATCCATTTTCCCGGGCCCTCAGTCTCAGTCTAACGACTATTTACTCCCTTGGTTCTCAGACCTTTGGGTTTGGACAGAAACTACACCACTGGCTTTCTTTGGCCTCCAGCTTGCTGATGGTAGATCACAGGATTTAGTCTCCACAATCACTTCAGTGAATTCCTCACAATGAATCTCTATGTGTCTATATCTATGTACATCATATTGGTTCTGTTTCTCTAGATAACCCTGATCAATACACTAAGAAAGGGCAAACAGATGAAAATATAACTTAAATAATCTTCTACCACATTATATTTTAGAACTGATTGTTTAGAAAGACACGAGAGGTTGTTGTTTTTTTGTTTTGTTTTGTTTTTTTCTCTATGCCTGGAGGTATTTCAATGTATGGGCCAAACTTCATGTGCCTTGACCAGACAAACTCCATTTTACCCTAAGACTCCACTTCATGTAAGAAATGCTTCTCCCATGAGAAAACCCACTTCTGCCACCTCCTGCTAAGCACACCCTGTTGCTAAGCAACCGATGGCCATTGAAAAATGTTCCTGTTGTTCTTATACAATGTATTATTAAGAAAAACATTTAAAAAGATGTTCTCTTTTAGTTCCCATTTTTCTTGGGCAGTGTACTATACCCTGAACTGGATCATTCTGACCGCTTCCTACATTGCTATGGTTTTGACTTACTGGTAGTTTGCAGTTTGGGGCTGTAAAAGAGATACCCTATCTTCCACAAGGGGTCAAGGTATGCAGAAGCAACTTGGTCGCTGGTGAATACAATTTCCATGTCTTGGTTCAAGACCAACTCGGTGATTTATTTCAAACGTGCCACAACATCAATTATCAGAGATGGTATTTAGCATAAGTCATGAAGTTAGAGGGTAATCCTAGATGAACAAATAAACATTTACAGCTAGTAAGGCATAATAAGACTTCAAGCTTGTAGTACAATAGATAATTTAGAAAGTAGGTTGCCCTATAAAAAGACTATAAAGGACTGAGGGGCAAACTAGAAGAAGGTTTCTGGAACTTAATGTACAAAGTCATCACCCACAGCTCATATCAAAATGCAGATTTTAATGGGGTAGAGTCAGAAATTCCACTCTCAACTTTTCAGGTAACTACAACATTGCTGGTCTAAGGGTACACACAATAGGAAGGCCCCAGAGCAGGGTCTTCTAAGGGTACCAGTAGCATCAGAATCTCCTGCAAAGACTTTAGATATACAAATTTCAGAGTGAGACAAATAAAGGGCCCTTCTGAAATTGAATACAATTTCTTATGCTGATAGTAAAGGTGTAAGGGGACAAACAGATGAGGATGGTGGGAACACAAAGTTAGGAGAATAATTCTATAACATGAGCCCACTGTACTCACTCCCCACATGCTTTTCTTGCCAAAAAGCAATCTGCCTGCAGCCCACCTGGCCTAAGGGGACAGGAAATATTACATTCCTCAACAAACTGAGGCAGGGGTGGAAGGTCTGGCAGTCAGTGTAGAAAATGAATGATGGAGGTCAGGAAAGGATGATAGTTGGTTGTCACTGGGTTGCTAACAACTACTTTGGAGGATCACACTCCCCAACAGAAGCGATTGCCCCCTGTGCTCCTGCCTCTTCCTGCCCTTAGGCATATACACAGGGAGGAAAGGGAGGCAGGGATTAAAATGGGGGCCCTGGGGTCTGTAAAAGCTCTGGGCCCCCTTCCCTCCCGAGAAGTCTACTAGGCACATTTCAGCACTTCTCAGATGTATAATCTTCAACCCTGCGGGGAAAAGGACCCGATCCTAATTTCCAAGACTAGTATCACCTGGACACCAAGGGAGCTGAGAATTTGGATCGCCCCTGCCCAGACCTGGGTAGTATAGGCTAAACCTACATATGTGTATCAACTGGCTTTTGTTCCTGTAAATTGTAAGTGCTTCTGTGGCACCAGCAGAAAAGCAATCTAACTGCTTCCCAGTTTGATCAAACTGTATAAAATTCCTTTTCCTTTTTTTCATTCTTTTGCCTGTTTCTTTGCGTGTGGGTGGCTAAATTCAGCCCGTTGAGATCCAGGCAGGGTACCTGGGCCAGACTCTGGTAACAAGAGACACAGAAACTCTGAGTTTGTTGACCTAAATCAGCTGCTTATATAAAGTCAGTCCAATTATTTTCCCTAAGAATAAAATAATACTTCTTTGATCATTTTAAAATAATAGTATACAAGAACCTGCTATCTAAATAAGAAAAACAATTTCTCTGTGGTAAAAACTTCAGAAGTCATGGGTTCTGCAATTATGTTTAAAATGTAGTGGCAAGGATAGTGAAATGAATCAGACATTATTACCCTATGGGCATATATGATTACAGGACCAGTGTAATTCTATGTCATGAACAACCAGAAGAATGAGAAGTTATACTCCATTTATGTACATGTCAAAATGCTTTTTACTGTCATGTATAACTATGTAGAATAAATGAAAAAAGGTAGGCTTTTACATTGTAAGAAGTCTGCTCTGATAATAGTAGCATGTAGGCAATGTATTACAATTTGTAGAATCCTCCATTGAAACTCTACTAACTGTTCAAAAAAGAGACCATTTTCATTCAACCTAGGTAACAGAGATACAACTTTGCAACAAAACCAAAGTGAGTTTTATATTTACATTAAGAACATAACCAACCGCATCATGATTTAGCCAGTTTGTTCTACAGCACTAGTCACACATTCCAGGCTGATATATAAATATGTCAACACTTTGATTTATGGTCATAGATGATATGTTTACACACAGACATACAAATTACAATATGCTAATGGTTTGAAATGAAATACGCTTCAAGGACAAGAATGAGGGTAAACTGCAAATATACTGTCATGATCACAGAAGAGTTCAGTTTTCCACATGTGAAGCCAATTATTAATTAGAATTTCCCAAAACTGTAGACTGATGCATTCAAATTAATATTCATACTTTCTTCTACCAATAAATTAAATTTAGAAGTTCACATCTTAATCAACATTTGAGCATATTGTTCTATCTATTATTTTAATGAAATCAATCACTGACTTATTGTAAAGAACCATACTTATGTCAAGATGGAGGCTGGACACCTCTGATCTTGCTAAAAACTATTTAGAACAGTGGTTTTCAATTAGGGGCAACTGTATGCCCTTGAAGACATCTGCACTGGCAGAAGACATCTTTGACACATAAGAATGTAGATGAGAAAGGAAAGGTTCTTTAGGCATAGAGTGAGTGGAGGCCAGGCATGCTAATCAACAATGAAGGAAGAGGCCCAAACCATAGAAAGATCTGGTCTCAAGTGTTAGTACAGTGCTTAGATTGAAAAAACTGATTTAAACGATGTCCCTTCTGCATCTTGATTACATTCCTAGCACAATGTTAAGCACAATTGTGAAACCAAGTCAATTAACTTTAAATAAACCAAGTGCTGTTAAACAGGTTTTCCCAAAACTTTAAATTGATGGATTCAATTTTCAGATTCAGTCCTTTTTTCCTACTTCAATATAAGTTTAAACTTAGAACTAGTTTCATATGTGGTCATTAAATAGACTATCTTGTAGATGGAGTTTAGAGTCACAGCAATAGGAAAAAAAAAACACAAGAAAGGGGGTTATCACATGTAGTATCTAAAATTACAAAAGAAAATTGCATTCATTCTGAGAAAATTGAATTTCTTAAAATCATCCAGTCTAATTTGTTCAAATTTGACAAAAACATTTTTCTCACATGGAAGATGATATCTAACACACTGATATGACAGTGTTAAGGAATGGGAGCAGTTATCTTCCCAGAATACATAGATACTTTTACAATTTTATTAAAATATCAAGTTCCACTGTTTCCTTCCTAATAGTATCAATGCCCTATACTTAAATTAATAAACTAGTCTTTCTTTTGTAAAAATTGAAACCAAGGCAACATGTTTCACAAGCAGGAAACAAAACAAAATGTAATTGTTTTCAAAAACAAATCGGAGACCTCAATGGCCTACAGACATTTATCCTTCTTAGATGGCTGGGATTTAAACTGTCATGAGAAATTCTGAACTGGCTTACATTTTTTGAAACACAGGAACTGACAGTCACAAGGCCAAACATACCCTTAATAATCGATTCAGCCGCATACAGATCTCGTTTGTAGGTCACCTAAAGGACAGATAAACCTCATTAGACTTAACAGAGCAGGAAGGAATGTGAAAGCAATAAAATAATGCCCCAGAGGAAATTCTTGATTTTGGAGAAACTACAAACACATAACAGTGACAATTTCCAAACTAGAAAATAGCGTTAGCAAATCCATATTAAATCATATTCTATTTCTACAAATGAGTGAAGATTTTATTTTTAATCTTTGAATAAATTCAGATATTATGTAGCATTACTTTATGAAATCTTATTAATATAACTGAAGCATTATAATCATAGAAAATGTAGTAGTGTCTTAAGTGTTAACACTACTACTTAATAGTAAGATTTTATACTGGAAGGAAGGAATTCTCTGTATAACAAAAGTCACCAAACCTCATTCTTAGTTGAAGTTCTCAAAGATCAACACACATTAAAAGAGACATCATTCTGAATTATGTCTTTACATACCCTGATAAGATTCATGTTGTCAGATTTTTATTAAAGTGTGGCTCCTATAGAAAGAGCCTACTGGGTACCATTGTGTGGCTAAGATCATTGGTAATTTTCCTTTAAAAACTCAGCCTCCTAATAGTGTTCTGCTATTTGTAATGTAACCTGTCAGGGTATGTATCTGCTCTCTGGCAGATACTTCCCAGATCCTATCCAGTGATCTATTCAAGTACAGAACATGTACGTGCAACTGCAAATTAGTTCTCCTGTATCATGAACTGAAAAATGTAGTATATAATAAAATGGTATTACGTAAGTACAATAAGGCAATAGAAGTTCATAACTGAAGTATTCAGATGATTATGATGCAAATGGTCTGAAAATCCATTTCAACAAGTGTTCAGTTAGTGCCTTACCATGCCTATAAAATGGAACTTTCTCCAGATTAGTTCATAATTGGATTTGTACAAATACTTTGTTTAGCTCAAGCACATAAAGCAAGTCTACCCAAAACAAATGGCCCTGCTATGCCTTTATCCTGTCAGGTAAACTGTGGGGCAAAATTATGAACTATTTTGTAGAATTAAAGAGTATTTAATTTGGTAAGACAGATGGTAAGTTGTTCAAAGCAGTCAATCAATCTATGAAAATCAAATGTAGTATCACTATATTATCTCTAACACAAGCACATGCAAAACAAATTAGAGTCTCCTCTACTATTTTAGTTTCTGATCCCCAATACAATTCTATTATCTGGAAAAGATAAAAGAGAAAACACATCAATAGGCTTACACTATACATTTTACCAAATGCACTGATCAGATTCATTCATTCAACAAGTATTAAGCTAACTATTATATTCTAGGCCTTGTTCTAAGTGCTGGGAATAGAACAATGAAGAGTGAGCAAAATTTTTAACCTGTAGCAACTACATTTTAGTCAATAACTTTCTCTTCTGAAATTCAATAAAGCTAGTTAATTTTTTCCTCAAAATTCCAAAGTTAACTAGACATCTGAAATCAAACTTAATTGTTCCAACTTGAAAAAGAAAATACTTTTCTATATTAATCATCTACTCTATATGATAAACTCAGACAAAAATTTAAGGGGGTGATATATAGTTACTTTATTTTCTATTCCCTCCAACTTTGAAGGGTAAAACATTTTATATTAAGATATTATAAAAGTAACTTTTTGCAAATAGAACATTATGATGGATTTTTAAACTTAAAAAAATTCTAGAATTCTTACATGAAAATATTTGCATAGGAACCAGTCCTATGAATAAAATAAATGTTTTTATTACTTAAAGGTTTGTGATTACCTAATATTAACTAACTGTATAAAAACAAAGGCTTCTAAATTTATTTTTGTTACTTCATCCTATGAGCGAGAGATAGCTATTAAAGAAGGATTAAGCTTTTCAATTTGGATTAGCATCTTCTTCATAAAGCCTTAAATACCTCAGCTGCACCTCTCAAAATAAACAGATTTAATGAAAATTAACCACAGAAACTATTTGACAAGCTTTAAAAGTAACTTTTTAAGAAGAGCCTTTTTTTTTTTTTTCTAAATAAAATAGCAAATGTACTTCAAAGAGAGAATTACTGGAAAATGTTGCAATTTTGAATTCATGAGTTATTCTATTCATTTTTTTTAATTTTACAGTATTATTGGTTGTCCTTTCTTTAGTTCTAATTAGAAAAAAAGGCACCCTAAAAATCAGTTTTCAAGTTGAGTTCTTCTGTCAGCATGATCTGTAGTTTTCCTTTGACCTTGCACAATACCCTATTATGGAAATTACTTTTTTTTAAAAATCCTGTAGTGATGGATTTTTAAAATCAATCCTTTCATAGATGTGTTTTCAAACTCTGCTTCCTGGAGCCCCGGGGCTACATCAAGGATGGCAACAGTGTTCTGTGCAGGTGAGGCTCCAGACTAACATCTGCCACTCACCTAGTTCAGCTCCATCTTTGTTTTCTGCATCTGTGCAATAATTAATCTGAGTAATGAGTTTAACTGAAAAACAAAATTCAATAGAGGAAAATCTTGATGCTTATAGCTACAGACATAATTATCTTTTCATTCCACAAAATTCTCTCAACTACCTCAAGGTACATTTCTGCTGGGGCCATTCCACTTATATTTTGTGGCTTCTCTCTGTTAAGACACAAAACAGTAAAACAGGCATTTCAAAATAGAGTCCCATCCCACTGGCGAGGATCCTCCCTGATTAAGACTGCACTTAATGTTTTCTGACATTTCACCTCTCAGGATAATGAATACGTAACCCAAATACTTAGAAAAAAGCTTTAAAAACTTCTACTTTAAAGGTAGAGAATACTTATTAAACAGATATTTTTGGAACTTGATTTCCATTTCATCAATTATGTATACCTAGAAAATATTCTTTTGTCTAGACTGGATAACTGTATTTTAAAATCTCTAAAAAAGAAACATCACCACATTGTACTGTTGAGGGCAAAAAAACAAACAAGACTATTTTGTTTCTTTTGTTGTTATACAATGATGCCAGAACACTTGATCTTAAAAAAAAAAAAAAGAAGAAAAAGAAAAATGTAGTTCTCATCAAAAGAAATTCTCAAGTCATTCGTTTCAATAATATTGTGATGACACAAACACTTCAAACTCATTCTAAAGAAGCATTTTCAGACAAAATTGCCTGAAATTGTTAAATTTCTTCAATAACTGATTATAAATCTTGTGCCTTGAAGACAGTTTTGACATTTAGAAATAAAAAGTCTGTTCATTTAAGACTGAACAGTGTAGTAAGTGACCCAGCAAAGTATTTAAAAGTATACTAGGCCAAAAATATGGTACAACTATAAATTTTAAGTTCTTATGTAGACAACATGAAATCTCCCCAAAACAAAAATGTTTACTGAAGACTTGCCATGGCACAACTACTTAGGAAAACCATGAGGGCCGAACCCTATTTCTGGGAACCAGTGCTGTACTTTCCTGTGGCTGGTCATTCTTGGGAGGTGGGTGGTAACCTGATCATTTTGGGAGATTATTCTCTACCCTGGTGATGGGGGGGAGGGATTAAAATCTGGTCAGCCCCAGATGGAGGAATAGAGGAGGTCTTGACCCTGGCTGTTCCATGGCATGAAACCAAGAAACCAAGAAAGCAGAGAGGCAGCTTCTCCACAAGGTGGGTGAACCAATAAAAAGACAAAAAGGGCAGGGAGGGAATTTTAGTGGAACTTAAAACCAGACATTCAAACCAGACCAGAGACACAGAAGGTAGGCTATAATAAGGAAAAAAATCCCCAGCAGTACAGCCACCAGCATATTTTGCTGACAACATGATTCTATATATAGAAGATCCAAAAAACTCCACCAGAAAACTTTTAGAATAAATCAATTAAGCAAAGTAGCAGGATATAAAATTAACCCCCATAAGTCAATTGCATTCCCATACATCAGTGATGAAACTATTGAAAGAAAAATTAGAAACTACCCCATTAACGGTAGCCTCAAAAAAAGCAATAAAATATTTGGAAATTAATCTAACCAAAGAGGTGAAAGACATCTACAGTGCAAACTACAGAAAACTGAAGAAAGAAATTAAAGAAGACCTTTGAAGATAGAAAGATCTCCCATTTTCTTTAATGGTAGAATAAACATTGTCAAAATGGCCACACTACCAAAAGTGTTATACAGATTTAATGCAATTCCCATTGCCATTCTTCATAGAAATAGAAAAAGCAATCATAAAATTCATTTGGAAAAATAAGAGGCCCAGAATAGCCAAAGCAATCCTTAGCAAGAAGAGTGAAGCAGGAGGCATCACAATACCAGACCTTAAACTATACTAAAAGCCATAGAAACAAAATGGCGTGGTATTGGCACTAAAACAAGCACATAGACCAATGGTACAGAAGACACAGAGACAAACCCACATAAATACAGTTATCTCATACTAGACAAAAGGCACCAAAAACATTTACTGGAGAAAGATAGCCTCTTCAACAAATGGTGCTGGGAAAACTGGAAATTCATAAGGAGCAAAAATGAAATTAAACCCCTCTCTCTCACCCTGCACAAAACTCAACTCAAAGTGGATCAAGGACTTAGGCACTAGAATAGAGACTCTGTGCATAACAGAAGAAAAAGTAGGCTCGAATCTCCACCATGTCAGTTTAGGAACTAACTTCCTAAACAAGACACCAAAGCACAAAAAGTAAAATCAAGAATTAATAAATGGAATAGAAGCAAACTAAAAAGTTTTTTCACAGCAAAGGAAACAATCGAGAACATGAAGAGAGTCTACAGAATGGGAAATAATCTTTACCACATGCACCTCAGATGGAGCATTAATCTCCAGGATATATAAAGAAGTCAAAAAACTTAACACACAAAAAAAAAGAAAGAAAATTACCCAATCATTAAAAAGGCTAAGGAACTGAACAGACACTTCACAGAAGAACTACAATCAATCAACAAATGCATGAAAAGATACTCAACATCTCTAGTAATTAGAGAAATGCGAACCAATACTACACAGATTCCATCTTGCTCCACTCAGAAGGGCAATTATCAAGAATACAAGCAACAAATGTTGGCAAGGATGTAGACAAAAAGATACACTCATATATTGCTGGTCAGACTTTAAATCGGTGCAACCACCACAGAAAGTAGCATGGAGATTCCTCAGATAACTCAGAATGGAACCATCATTTGACCCAATCATCCCATTCCTAGGTTTATACCGAAAGGAATTAAAATCAGCATACTACAGGGACACAGTCACATCAATATTCATATCAGCTCAATTCACAATAGCTAAACTATGAAACCAACCTAGATGCCCTTCAACAGGTGAATGGATAAACAAAGTAGTGTATATACACAATAGAATATTACTCAGCCTCAAAGAATGAAATTATGGCAATTGCCAGTAAATGGATGGAACTGGAGAATATTATGCTAAGCAAAATAAGCCAATCTCAAAGAGCCAAATGTTTTCTCTGATATACGGATGCTAATTTGCAATGGAGGCGGGAATAGAGGTACTTTAGACTAGACAGCAGGGACTAAAGGGAGGGGAGAAGGTATGGAGGTGGGAAAGATAGAATGAATTGGACATTATTACCCTATGTGCATATATGATTACACAACCTGTGTAACTCTACATCATGCACAACCAAAAGAATGAAGTTATACTCCATTTATGCATGATATGTCAAAAGGCATTGTCATAACTAACTAGAAAAAATTTAATTTTTAAATTAAAAATCTGTTTTCATCAGACTCCAGGAAGGTTGTCATTGACCCTGAATGTCTACTTTTTGCATTTACTTTTACCAGAGTACATGTCAAACTTAAAATGATAATCCTCCTCCAATTTCAGATGGCAGTTCAAATAGTCCTATATGCAATCATCAGAAATTTCTGGTCATTCTTCACACTATTGTGGAGTCTCAGACTTCTGCATGCTGGCAGACTCCTCTATTTCAGAATCCTCTCTTGACTCACTGTTCTATGGTCATGAGGTGCCTCTCGATTACATCCAAACATGTCTTTCACTGTATCAGACTTCCAAAGTCACATTTCCAAGTACTTGGCCCTGCGTCTAGTACTAATTTTAGCAGTTTGGCATTAGTAAGACTTTTTAGGCACCTTTATTTAAATGAGAGCCTCTTTGATGTTAGTTTGCTAATTTTATACTGATTCCAAAATATATATTCCATTGCTGCGATTTAAACAAATACTCTGTAATCACACACACACACACACACACACACACACACACACACACACACACACACACACACACACAAAGTCATACCACAAAGGGAATTTAAATTTAAGGAAAAGTCATACAATGCCACCAAGAGAAACTAAGTAAGGACTATATGACTAATAATAAAATACCACCAAAGAGAGAAGACAAGAAAGGAGGCAGAAAAAGGAAACAGTGAAACGAAAACACCTGGAATATTTGTACTCAATTTCATCTCACTCAGAAGAGATGTGGCATTGAAAAGTTGACATAGTGATTAACAGGACATTTTGCCCAGGCTACCACATGGCTTTTTCAAGTCCAACATCCCTCTGAAGCTCATCATTATTCAAACCTCATCCTCACGTGTCAGGTTCTCTGCCTCTGTCCTGATTCAGGAAGTATTACTATGATCCTGATTCATTTGAGTCCTGAAAGAGTACATCGACCCCTTGGCATGTGTTTCATAGGGCTCTGTAACAAAGCACTACAAAATTGATGGTTTGCAACAACAGAAATTCATTCTCTCTCTGGAAATTCTGGAGGCTACATGTCAGAAACTAAGGTGTAGACGGGTCCAAATTTCCTCTGAAGGCTTTTGGGAAGCTTCCTTCCTGGCCTCTTTCCAGGTTCCGGTGACTGTTGACAATCCTTAGCATTCTTTGGCTTGCAGATGCATCACATCCACATATGATATTCTCCTTGCATCTGTCTCTCTTCTGCTATTCTTATAAGGACCAGTCATGTTGGATTTAGAACCTACCTTATTCCACTATGATCTTAATTAACTTGATTATGTCTGCAAAGAGCTTCTTTCCAAATGTCACATCCACAGGTGGTAGAATTTGGGACATGAACACACTTTGAGAGAGATCATTTAACCCACAAAACAGCATGTGCTAAGTGTCTCAGTGGTGCCAACAGAGGCACTGTGGAAAGACCTGCCATGTTGCAGTCATTGAAAAGACAGTCAAGCTGTATCTGAGGACTAATTCTCTTGCTGAAGACAGTAATGCAATATTAGCACTTCACAAAAAAATAAGGGATACAAATTTGTGAGGATGGAGTGGAAAATTCAAAAAGCAATGTGCAGATTCCCTTTTATCCACAAATTTGAATGCTTTACAAGCTTGATGCAGGGTCAGAATTCCCTCAAGAGGTAAATAATCAAACCTCCAGAAGTCAAAAGTGAGGCTGGAGATACTTGACATATTAGTAACAATGCAATGCCTCAGAGGTGCTACTTTTCTTCTTTTCTCCATGGCCTTCAAACTCGGTCTAGCCAGATAGTCAAAGGGAGTTGTGCCAATGTGGATCTGGATCTTTAACAAAACACTTAAGAGGTAATTGCCAAAATCCTCATTATTACTATTTATGTCACCACAAATTTTAGAAGCATACTAATAGTATAGAACTTTGCTAGTTCTCTATTAGTAATAAATGAACAATATGCAAGATGCATACTGAACCAAGTTTTCTTTTTGACATGTGGTTAAATCTTAGAGATGACTAGGAATTAACTCTTCCCTGATTCATTCCAGAGGTAAGATATGAAACATCCCCAGATAGCTTCATAAGTCCTCAAAAGTGCATACTGAGGGGTGGGGTTATAGCTCAGTTGGTAGAGTGCTTGCTTTGCAAGCACAAGGCCCTGGGTTCAATCCTCAGCACTGGAAAAAAAGAAAAAAGGGGTGGGGGGGCATACTGAGAGAAGTCCACAGGAGCCATCTATAGAAAAGATAAAATGAAAAAGTGCTTGCCTGCTGGGCTAACAACATTTAGATGTTCCTAAATGAGCAACAATATTGTACACATTTTCTCTGCAAGAATTTCTCTGCAGAATTTTTGGACTCCAATACTTTGGGTCTAAGATGACCTCAGCATGCAACAAGGCCCATCTTGTTACTCAGAAAATACCCAATTAATAGAACTTTCTGTTCTAAATATCAATGAGGAAATACATTATGGACTCATATAACCTCGATGAAGAAATATACAATGGACTCAAACAAGGGCAAGCCATCCTCCAAGATGTGCCTGTTTCCACAGGAAGAAGTAAGGTGACAGTAGTGCTACTACCTTGATTCCAGCAATCACTCCATTCTCTCCAAAATAACAAAACTAGCTGTTAGAAGAGTTGGACTTCATCGGAGCAAAGAGTTCAATTCTTTCTGCAGGGCCAAGAGAGGGTCTGGCCACTGCCCTACTGGTCCAAATTGTGGCAGGTGTGCTTTCAACCTACTTGGAGCCACCACCCAGGCCCAGAAGGAAATGTTGAATGTGGCAGCAGAGTTGCAGTTTTAATTCAATTGGGTGAACAGAACAAGAGGCTATATGTACACAGCAACTGAAAGAAAAAGAAAAAAGAGAGAGAGAGAGAGAAAGAGAGAAAACAAAACTTATGGGCTAAAATGGAACTTATCTGAATTATGAGTGAATTTTCTTTAGGCCAAGGCTATATATACATATCTATCTATATCTATAGATATAGAGTTACCTATCTCACACTTTCATGGCTCAGGAAACCCAGTAAGACTGATTCCTTTTTAAGGTTCTCATTTTAAAATCTAAGTACACACACAAGCAAAGATCCATAGCCAAGAAACATCTCTTACCTTCCAGAGGTCAGGTGATCCTTCTACAAGTTTGGCTTTAATGTGACAGTATTTTAGAGCCAACTGTAAACATTCCGTTCCAAATTCCAAATCATAGTCACTACACTGGTGTATAAAGGGGTGGGGTGGGGGGAAGAAAAAGTACTCCAAGTTAACCAACTGCAACATAGTTTTAAATAAAACTTTTATTTCATAAAAAATGAAACAAAAGGAAAAGCCTAGAGAATTCACAAACCATTTAATTAGCTACTGATAACATTATAGAATTATCTTCTATTTCCTAAAAGCAAAGCAAAACAAAAACAAATGTTGCAAACATCCTTAATGATTTTGAGCTTCCTCAGTAGCTTCAGGTGTTGAATAAATACTTTATTTCATTTGTCATGTTACATTTCCGAACCCACTTATAAAATGCCTGAAGATGTGACTAAAGAATTACTGTATCAGAAACCTTAATTCAACTAGCATTATGTCCAAACCCCTTTTATTTACATTAAGACATTTATAGGTCATTGTTCTCTTATTCATTTTAAATCCCAAGGTTTTAACTGTATATCAATGAAAGTGGAACAAGTACATTAAAATAGGTTGGAAATCATAATGGAGCACTTATAATTTATTATCAATGAGTATCAACACTAATCATTCTACTACTTTTCTCAAAAGAGTAAAGCTCTGAAAACAAATATTTATTTTAAAGTGACCAGAAGTGGCATATTTGTTCCTAAATTTGAGTTTAGATATTCCATAAAAGGGATGGTAGGACTTAATGCCTTAGTATTGAAAATATATGCTCCTTAAAAGATTTACAACTTGTTTCTAAACATTGAAACAGTAAAATACAAAGTAACATTTTTAAGCATTTTTGGCATAACCATCAAAACAACCAAGCAATAGGGACTGGGGAGGTGGTAGTTCAGTGGCATAGTGCTTGCCTATTATGCACAAGGCCCTTGGTTCAATTCGAAGTACTGCCAAAAGAATAAAGAAAAATAGCCTTGTAATATTAAAGCAGACAGCAATTTGCAATAGAATGTAATCACAGCACAAGAAGATTATATACAGAGCATTCAATGGAAAAAAAAAAAAAAATACTTCATTTTGTCATGAAGGAACCAAGGAAGGCCCATCCAAGGAAACAGTCTCTGATTTCCATTTTAGAGACAATGAAACTGGAGGAGAGGGAACACTGTGCAAGCAAAAGGTGCCATGCAAAGATACTGAGGTTTGAGATGTTTGGTAGGTTTGCATTTTTGGAAAGAGTGTGACTATGCTGGGGGAACTGCAGGAAAGCATCAAGTATGAATATGGTATTTAGCACCCGTGGCGAAACATGCGATATTGTACTGGAGTTTATCTCCTAAATGTAGTGGGTTGCAAGATTAATGAACAAGAAAATGAAACTACATATAGAGGCCCTATTTCACCAGAAGAGTCATGACTTACCTCTTCTTTTGGTATACCACATGACTTATTTTCATAGGTATTTTTAATACAATATTATCAATAGTAGTTGCATTCAAATAAGTTGAAATTAATCTTGATATAACTCTGCTTTGTACTTTCAACATCCACATATTATCAGGTACATGGTATCAGGTACATGATATCAGTAGTACATGAGTGAATGAGGTGTTTATATGGTCAACAGTTCTCTCCTCACTGCATGATTAAATCCCAAAGATAACTCATGATATGCATATTAAGAGAAGCCCATATTAACAGGTACTCCCTTTAGTCTCAGATGGGAAACATCCTGGATGCTGTGCCCCTGCCAGTCATGCACTGTGCTAGACAAGTCAATAGAAAACACATATAGTTCAAGGACATATGAAATATAGACAGGAAATGGAAGCTGGGCATTCTTAGAGACTAGACTGGATTTATTACATACATTAGTACCTCCGGTATTTAGGTGGTTTAGAGTTTGTTTTTTTTTTTTTTTAAATAAAATCTTTCTTTAAAGGAGAATTCAGAAAGTACACTTATAAAATCTGAATCCCTGTTTCTAAAGAACATTGACTATGGATTTCTGCTCTATCTAGGATATACGAAAAGTAATGCTCACATCTTAACTATAAGAAAAGCAAATGACCTACAAAAGTAAACTTTTTCTTCAGTCCATCCAAGCTGTGGTCACAGAATGACCAAAAAGTCTTTAACCTAAGGAAAGGCAAGCCTCTCTCAAGAAGGGATGCAAACACTGGCTCACCCACTTCAAAACACAAAAGCAAGAAAGCCTGAGTGCCATATAGTTAAATGAGAAGAAAGGTAAAAATCTGAGTGAATTTGCTCAAAACCAAGTAGAGGCTACTGAAACAACACAGAACCTCTCTGATCATAATTTTTATCAAGAAAATTTATAATGAATGTGTGGTCGTGGTTTCCTGACATTTTTGACATTATCATCCAACATGGGGTTATGATGATAGCACTTGTGAACAATACAGACACTGCAAACTATCTGCCTCCTGCTACAGTTCAAATCTGGAGTGTCCCACAGAGGCCCATGTGTTGGTCCCTAACCTATAACCCTATGGGGAAGTGCTGGAACACAAAATTTAGGTGGGTCCTACAAGGAACTTTGGTCATTTGGCTATTCTTTGAAGGGGATACTAGGACTTCTTCCTGTTTTGTTTTGTTTTGTTTTCCCAGCTATCATGAGTGAGCAGCTTCTTCTGCCAGGCCCTCCCACCATAATGTATGTAATGTCTCACTATAGACCCAAATCAACAGGACCAGGCATAGACCAAAACCATGAGCCAATATAAACATTTCCTACTTATAAGTTGTTTATATCACATATTTTGTCACACTAATGGAAAACTAACACACCCTTAAAGTTGGCCCTCTAAAACTGTTAAAACACTATTCTACCCAAGCAAAAGCCCCAAGGACACTGTAAGCAAAGATCGATCAAATACATGTGTAATGCTCTACTTACCTTGCCCATCTGTTCCTGTTGCTGTCTACTTTGACCATAATATTTTGCTCTTAGCACATTAATCATAGGAGTTATGGGGTTTTTTTCCATAAATCAATCTGGTGATAAGTTGCAGTATATTTAAAATATAAATACCCAATTCTAAAAATAGCACCTATGTTTTATTGGTGTATTAAAAAGTATTAAATCTGGCTACCATTATGATAAACAGATATTTTTCTCACATCAACTTATTAGTTTATCTAATAGATATATGCAAATGGTATACATTAAAACTGATGATTCATTCCTAAATACATTTTGCTTAATAGAATCACATACACAGTATAGTGAACATGCAGCGCTATTTTCAATTAAGGAAGGGTTTTAGAATCAGGTAGACTTACAGTCCAACTGTGGTGCTGCAATCTAACAAGTTATCATCAATAAATGTAATTCATCATATCAATAGACTTAAGGTTAAGAATCATATGATTGTTTCAATATATGTTGAGAAAGCGTTTGATAAAATACAGCAACCCTTCATACTCAAAACACTAGAGAAAATAGGAATAGGAACATACCCCAACATTGTAAAGGCCATCTACGCTAAGCCCACGGTCATCATCATTCTAAATGGAGAAAGCATTCCCACTAAAAACTGGCACAAGACAGGGATGCCCTCTTTGACCACTTCTATTCAATATCATCCTTGAAACTCTAGACAGAGCAATCAGGAAAAGAAGAACTCAAGCTATCACTATTTGCCAACAAAATGATTCTATATTTAGAAGATCCAAAAAACTCCCCCACACAACTTCTAGAACTAAAATGAATTCAGCAAAGTAGCAGGATGTAAAATTAATATGCGTAAATCTAATGCACTTCTATTCATAAGTGATGAATCTTCTGAAAGATAAATTAGGAAAACCACTCCATTCACAATAGCCTAGAAAAATAAAATATTTGGTAATTAATCTAACAAAAGAGGTAAAAGACCTCTACAATGAAAACTACAGAACACTAAAGAAAGCAATTAAAGAAAGTCTTAGAAGATGGAAAGATCTCCCATGTTCTTGGATAGGCAGAATTAATAGTCAAAATGGCCATACCACCAAAGGTGCTATACAGATTCAATGCAATTCCAATTCAAATTCCAATGACATTTCTCATAGAAATAGAGATAGCAATCATGAACTTCATCTGGAAGCATAACAGACCTTGAATAGCCAAAGCAGTCCTGAGCATGATGAGTGAAGCAGTAGGTATCACAATACCAGAACTTTGACTATACTACAGAACAATAGTAACAAAAATGGCATGGTATTGGCACCAAAATAGACAAGTAGACTAATGGTACCAAATAGAGGACACAGAAATAAACCCACATAAATACGGTTACCTCATACTAGACAAAGGAGCCAAAAACATCCAATGGAGAAAAGATTGCCTGTTCAACAAATCGTTCTGGGAAAACTGGAAATCCATATGTAGTAAAATGAAATTAAACTTCTATCTCTCACCCTGCACAAAACTCAACTCAAAATGGATCAAGGACCTACAAATTAGACCAGACACCCTGTACCAAATATTAGAAAATGTAGGTCCAAATCTTCATCATGTTGGCTTAGGACCATACTTCCTTATCAAGACTCATAAAGTGTAGCAAATGAAAGCAAGAATCAATAAATGGGATGGATTCAAACTGAAAAGCTTTTTCTCAGCAAAGGATATAATCAATAATGTGAAGAGGCTAAAGAGTGGGAGAAAATCTTTTCCACACACACTTCAGATAGAGCACTAATCTCTAAAACTTATAAAGAACTTATAAAGAACTAAAACTTTACACCAAAATACAAAGAACCTGATCAATAAATGGGCTGAGGAACTGGACAGATACTTCACAGAAGATATACAGGCAATTAACAAATACATGAAAAGGTGTTCAACCTCTCTAGTAATTAGAAAAATGCAAATTAAAATCACCCTAAGGTTCCATCTTACTCCAATTAGAATGACTATTATCAAGAACACAAGCAATAATAGGTGTTGGCATGGATGTGGGGGAAAAGGCACACTTGTACATTGCTGGTGAAGTTACAAATTGGTGCAGCCACTCTGGAAAGCAGTGTGGAGATTCCTCAGAAAACTTGGAATGGACCCGCCTTTTGACCCAGTTATCCTACTCCTCAGTTTAGAGATCATCTTCTGTTTCACATGGTTAGACTTCTATATGCTTATGACTCACTCAGCATCAAAACTTAAGCTAAATCTACTTGAGTGTTCTAGCACATAAGGCATGTCAAGTTTTATATTCATGTAAAAGTAGCCTTTGACTCTTCTAATATTTTTCAACTTGAACTAGTTGTTGACCCCTCTGCCAACTGAAAAGTCATCCCCCTAGGAATCCTCTAGACCACCATCTTCAGGAGACACTTCTTTTGTGTTGCCTCATGAATACCACAACTCATGAATTCTTTGCAATTTTCTTTTAACCAACATTTCCCTGGAACAAATCCTCTGAGAGTTTCTTTTCCTAGAGTGATCATCTTGAGGTGTTCAGGGGAAACTCTGAGATTAATATTTTTAGGTCTTCCTTCTTGGACTGGACAGGTTGCCTAAACAAAACTCTTCCAATCCCCAGCCAAGACAGAAAGCTATGTCACCCAGCCACCAGTTTCCCCTTTCAGCCGTCAGTGTGCACGTGGTGTGAGTCACAGGTCCTGGCAAGGCACTCGGGCCTCCCTGGAGCCAGAGCTCTCCCAGTGCACAGAGAGTGCTTCACCCCACCTGCTGCTCTTGGGATAATCAGTTGGGAGGGTGGTTTTTAGAGATCAGACTACTACTTAAGCAGGTTTTAACCAACTGTCTTTATATTGCCTCCTCCAGTCAGTTCCAGAGATCCCTGGTGCTGCCAGGGTCTGAACTTTGAGAATTCCACAACAGACAGACTTTACTTGCCCCACCATTTGCTTGTAATTTGGCCTTCTCAGATCTTCTAGGTCTGTCACCACTAATTCATTTGCTTTCTAGTTATTTTTTCTGTCAGTGTCATCTCTCCTATTCCTGTTCTTGAGGGCTTATGTCACTTTTAATCCCTTTCTAGTAAGTTTAATGAGGGTTGAGTAATGAACAAAATTAAATAAATGTTCAGAAACAGGAGTATGTGTATTCTAATTAGATAAATATTCCAAACTATCTCCCATAAAGTTGGTTTCAGTTTATGTTCCCATAAACAATGCATGCAAATGTGCAGGATTTTTAACATGAGGTAAATAAATATGAACCACAGGGACTGAAAACAACCTTTGAAAAACATTTGGTATATAATGAAATTATTTTCCTGGGAAGGAATTCCACAACTTTCAGAGGTTTTAGAACACAAAATAGTTAGGAAGCATTGTTTTATGGTAATCATGTAACGATCTGTGGCTACAAATAATCTGATTACATATCCTTCCAGCCTAAACATCATGCACAATACTATTTTGGCAAGGCAGCCTGGGAAGTTTGCCCAACAAAGAACAATATATACATTAGAGTAAAAGTAAATCAAAGGCATGCATGCACAGGTTTCCCACTCTGCTGTTACAGAGCCATGCTCAGAGCATTTCAAGTAGAAACAAAATAGACCATCTTACAGTTTGGTAAACAATGAACACCTGCATTTAATTTATCATCTGGAAATCAAACCTGAAATATTTGCATACATTTATATTGTTTGAATTATGCAATGTATTTTAGAATTGCATGAGACATTTGTCCAAGAAGCTTTGTTTTTCATATATCAGATCATTTTATGATTAGATAAACAATTTCAGACTAAGTCTGTATGAGGCTGATAATATAGATACAACCTTCACTCCACAAAAAATAGAAGTACAAATGATCTGGCTAAGGTGAAGATTTCTTTAGGTACAAATTTTTTAATGAGTTTACGCAGAATTACCTTCACAAAAGGCTTTTCATCCACCTATCAGTGGGGAAAAATAAACCTATTAGTTTATTGAAATTTTTGCCAGCTCTATATAAGCCAATACATTATGAAATTAAAGACAACACCATCATACCTGCCAGTTAACAACTTGGAAATATTTTTTTCATGTGTCCAAGTAATTTGGGAGAAGACAGAAAACAATTTTACCAGTAATTGCAAATCTCATTTTAGCCATCTCTGCTGACCTTCACAAATCTTGTCAAACACTATAAAAAGAACTTCATTGGATTGATTTACTCCCTTAGTTTTGATAAACCAATTCAAAGTTAGGCAATTAAGGGAAAAATTAAGATATTGCCCTGAAACAAATTACTAACCTTATGACACAATGAATTTAAATAGTTTTATTGTGTGATATACCTAATACCAATGCAAAACCCAAAGGGAAAAAGTCAAAACCCTACAACACTATTGAAATCCAGAGATAAGTTTTAAATTTCTGCATAAAGAACAAGGCTTTTGCCATAGTATCATATGTAGATTATAAAAATCTGAAATAAGTTCCAAGAAGTATAAAGAAAGAAGGTTCCAGATCCAGAGATCATTTCAATAGCAACAAGACTGGTCACATTATTACCCAAGGTAGATGAAATAGGAAAAAAAGCAAGCCCACTTGTTAAGTTAGTGAATCAGATATAAGTGACCAGTAGGACATCTAGTAAAAGTACTTATAGGCTGTTCAAAATGTATGTCCACTGTTTATGGGAGAAACATTAAAAAAGAATAATTGGAAAAGTTAGGGAGCATCTACTCATTTACTAAGCAAATATTTCACTGTGCTGAGAAGGTGAGTAAGGCTGGGGAAAATCATACAAGCAAATGTAAATGAGGCATTCACTGTAGTAAGGGAGGCAGGGTCACACACTGGGGAACTAAAGAGAGGTAACAGTGATTTTATTATATCATGTCTTCCTCTTTGTACATTGATATGTCATAAATTGTACCAAGCTTAAAGTGAGTTTAGAACCATCAATTAAAAGAATCTATTTTAAACGCTAGTTAGAAAGTAGCTCTTCTATTGACCAAAGATTTAGAATTATTTTCCCAATTTCTACACGGCTAGACCAGTAGCCTCTTGTGGACCTACTCAAGCTAACACACACTGACCTCTGCCTTCTTTCTAGTTTTCATTTCACTTATTTCCAAATCTCTCCTGCAAGTTTCCCTTTGCAATCTAGTTCCCACACCATCAACTCTTAGACTAAAACAGTTATCTATGAAACTATCTGTGCTCTACCAAACCACATAGCTCCTTTGCTTTAGAAGTATATTTTCTTTTTCTCTACTGTCTGTGTCCTTCAATCAGGAATGATTTCATAACAGAACAATTAAAATTGCACATACACTAGGCCATCAAGGTAAACACTAAAGTTATTCAGCAATAAAACAGAATGAATAGATACAACCAACAGCACAAATAAATCTCAAAATTATGTTTTAACTTGAAAACATGATTTCTCTTATACAATCGTCTAGAAAAGAGTAACTATAAACAGACGAACAGAGTACAGGGCCTAGGCTTATTGAACAGGAGCCAATCAGAGGGAGTCAGGCAGCTTTTCGTGGTGTTGAAAACATTCTTAAGGTGGATTGAGGCAGGGGTTATCAGAAAGTTTACTTTTGGCAATACTCACTGAACAACTAGAATGAATTTTACTGCATAAAAATTATCTCAGTAAATCTCAAGTAGGAAATAAAATACAAACATTTATAATCAGAACAACTCAAAAGAACAAACTCCCTAGTAATACGGTTAACCCAAGTATAAGAACTCTAGGGAGAAAACTAAAATTTTATTGATGTTTCAAAAGTATCTTTTAAGAAACAAAGCATTAAGTATAGATTCTATACTACAAAGATGGCTATTCCCAACTTGATTCACAGAAAAACTACAAATCAAAATCCCAGCAACACTCTTCATGAAATTTGATGAATTGGTCTTAAAGTTTCTATCAAAAATAAGATACAGAAATATATTACCTTTGAATATGAAGAATCAGACAATATGCCTTATTATGTCATACTTATATTGCCATTAAAATTAAGCAAGCAATTTTCATAATGTCATAACATCACTATCATTGTTACATATTAAATACTATAATGCCATAGCAATTAAGATGGAATCTAATAAGAAGAAAATTTGCCCATGGAACTCCATAACAAAAAAGGATCCATTGATTTAGTAATAACTGACATGTGACATAACTGCTACTATAAGTGGGAAGCTGATAAGGAATTATTCAATTAATACTGCTAGTGAAATTGGTTATCATTGTAAAAAATAACAATTGTTCTGTACATCAAATAACATACTAAAAACTTCACAAAAAAAGGTATATAGAGTATTTTATAACCTCAGAGTAGAATTTCTTAAATGGAAAGACTGATATTCTATTACATTTTAGTTAAGAAATTCTCTCATCCAAAAGTCCCAGAAGTCTAAAAAGCAAAAATCCAAGTGAGAAAGGTATTTGCAACATCTATAACAAATAACATTTATCTAGAATATAAAGGACTCTAAGAAATCAATGAGAAATAAGTGAACATAAAAATTAGTAAAGAGGAATGGAGGAAGGAGGGACTGTATAGAGGGAAAAGAAGGGTGGGAGGGGTGGGGGGAAAGGGGAAATAAATAACAGAATGAGTCAAAAACTATTACCCTATGTAAATGTATGATTACACAAATGGTATGCCTCTACTTCATGTACAGAGAAACGATGTATCCCATTTGTTTACAATAAAAATAAATTTAAAAAAACTCATGTGTGAGGCAATGCAATAAAGTTTAGAGATGAAATGACTGAGTTATAAGAGGTTTAACCTGATCAGTGAATTAATTCCCTGATAGGGATTAATGGAGTGGTATCTGAAAGCACATAGGGTATGGCTGGAAGAGGTGTGTCACTGAGGACTGCTTTGGGGGTTTACATTTCATCAGGTGCTGAGGAGCACTCTCACCCCATCTCTCTCTCTGCTTCTTGGGGCAATGCCCTAAGTTGCTGTCCTTCACCATACTGTTATGCTATGATGTTTTGCCTCTTCTTGGGACCTGAGAAATGAAGTCAGCCATCTATGGACTGAGACCTCTGAAACCATGAATCCCAAAATAAATTTTTCCTCCTTAAAAAAAAAAAAAAATTAGTAAGAGATTTTGCAAAAGGAAACACAAAGGTCCATACGTATCTGAAATTCAACATCCATGAGATAAAAGTTTAACTTTTACTGAATTGGAAATATAAACCATGGCAAGTGTTGAGTATAAAGAACTTTCACATCCATGGCTTGGAGTGTAAGACATCACCACCACTCTGCAAGACATTTTGGCCTCTCTAGTAAACTTAAACATACATGCTTCGCGTGACAAATTCCTCTCACAGATTCATTTCCTAGGTATAAATTTCACATAGACCCAGGAGACACAGAGAAGACTGTTACAGTTGGTGGAATTATTGGCCCCTCTTGTTCAATCTCCACAATCCATATCAATGACCTTTACTACATGACTTTGTAATTCTACTAAATGAGTGGAGGATGTTTTTCCTGCCCTTCAACTTTAGGTATGGCCCAAGACTTTACTTGTCAATAGAATGAAGAAGAATGATAGTGTGCCAGTACCAAGTCTAAAATATACAGGTTCTCTCATGATTGCACTGCCATCTTATGCCTCTGCTAGCCTCTATTAAAACTCTGGCACTAGCTAACATTCCCACCTGCAGGGAGAAGCACAAGTAGCACAGATCCATGAAATATGTGATTTTTGTTTTAGGCCACTGACTGATGATATTTTTCTTAATATTTGTGTAGTAGGAAACTCACATGAATATCAATTGCATACCCTCAAAAAATGTATGTTGAAATGCTTACCTCTGGCATCTCAGGCTCTGATCTTCTCTGGAAATTGTTTTTCCAGAGGCAATCAAGTAAAATTGAAACAGGCCAGAGACCCCACCCACCCAAAAGACCTTGCCAAAATTAAGCTTCTCCTCTTGTCAGATCAGTAGGATGTCTGTGAAGGTTATTGTGGTTGGTAATTTCCTCTTTCTTGCAAAATGCCAGGTTTGCACACAAAAGGTGTGAAAGAGTTAGTCTGCAGACGTTGTGCACAAAAATATAATCTGGGTTTCTTTTTTTTTGTAAACACTTGTGAAACCTGTGTCTGGTCTAGGGATTGGAACAGAAAGTATTTGTCATATGAATCTCCACATCCCCCCACCTGCCCACACTGAGTATAAACTTCAAAGCACTTTCAAAATCTTCTTTAAGAGGAATAATTCTTAGGTGAGAGTCACCTCTGAACCCTGCAGTCCATAAAACTGCTTCCTGAAAATTCCTCAGGTGTCCAGACTCTTCTGTCCTACTTTAAAATAAGGTCATTATGATTGGTGTCCGCATAAAAACAAGAGAATTTAGACAAGGATAAAACCCGAGGAGAGAGTATACAAACACACACAAGAAGACAGCTAAGTATCTGGAGTGATGCAGCTAAGAGCCCAAGGAAGGCAAGAACTGCTGGCAAACACCAGAACCTAGAAAATACAATGGAAGATTCTGTCCTAGAGTCAGCAGAGAGCGCATTCCCTGCCAAGACAATGATTTTAGACCTTTAATTTCCAAAAACTGCGAAACAGTAAGTTTCTGGTTCTATTAAGCCACTCAGCTTTAGAATCATTTTATGGCAGCTCTAGGAAACTAACACATGCTCCCTCAAAAACAATGCAGAAACAAGAATGCCAAAACCTAAAAATTTGCCTCGGGAGGCAAAGAAACTAAGAGAAGAAAAAAGTCTATGAAAAGGCCTACAATAATGTGTAAGATAAAAAAAAATCTATCTAATTGATTTTTGTACTGAGACAGGGTGGCTTCCAGGGCAAATGCTGCAAGCACAGGCTGGCTTAAGGTGGGTGTAAGAAGGCACTATTATGGATGAGAACAGCTGGGATTGCCCAGTGGAAGTACAAGGAGAAAAACCAAAGGAAAGTAGAGAACCCAAAATTTGACAGTCAAGGAAATAAAACCTACCTCCTTGTAAGGAGCAAAAGTTAAATGTGTGACATTCTGTTTGCTTTGTAACTTACAAAAAACAACTTGTTGACTCTGTGCTGTGTAACTTGCAAAAAACAACTTGTTTACTCTGTGCTGTGTAACTTACAAAAAGTAACTTGAGTGCTCTGTGCTGTAATGAGGTAATGATATGGTGTTGCCCCAAGATAAGATTGATGTTGCCCCAAGTTGGAGACATGTGCAACTGACCCTGAGTAAGATAACTA
The DNA here is from genome assembly GCF_902686455.1 of Sciurus vulgaris. Classification (NCBI taxonomy): domain Eukaryota; kingdom Metazoa; phylum Chordata; class Mammalia; order Rodentia; family Sciuridae; genus Sciurus; species Sciurus vulgaris. The sequence continues at coordinate 78,286,228 of NC_136468.1, forward strand.
ACTTCCCTCGGATCAAGACCGGCTGGCAGGGTCTGATAAAAAGGGTTTAAAAGGACTCATGATGAGCCTAGCTCCAGTCCCCATTTTACACCAATGACGCCAGTGTTGCGCCAAGCCTGAAGGGGACTCACTGACTTGTTCATTGCTTGGTGGACCATCCATCATCCTGACCGTGACCGAGACGTTCCTGTGGAAGTGACAGCGGAGCTGCACATGTGCATCTTGCCTAAGACGTCTCCGCCCGGCCTGCCTGCCGTGACCTTGCCGGCCTCCTTCGCCTTCCAACTGTCCTCGCGGATCAGGACTCCGGCCGGAGGGAGTTCCCCAGGGAGACCTCCTGAGCTGTCTTCCTGACTGACCTCTGGGAGTCGCTGCCCTTCGACTCAAGACACGTCACACAGGAGTGGACCTTAGGAACAGGTCTCGGTAAGGACTGAGTTTTGTTTATTCGGGGCTTATAATAATTCAGTGATTAAGTTATGTGTGATATTGGTGTGACTAAAGGTTAGAATAACTGTAAATAATTGTGTGATCAGCATCAAATAAAAGCCAATTGGTTTTGGACCAAATTTATTCTCATCAACTCCTCCTTGCTGCTCAACACTCCTACCTCTGCAAAGACTCTCAAACCAAGAAAGACCTGAGGGTATAGATAGAGTCCAGGGCCCTAGAGGCCAATCCCAGGAAGGACACCTGAGACCTAATGAAAGATTAGAGTAGGAAAACTGACAATATTGTCCGGTAAGATTTCCAACTTTCTATGGACCAGTGATAGACATTTGCTCCCATTCCTACACTTTTTAAAGAGAAGTATTTTTTGTGGGTACTTCAAATTTCACAAACTATTTTGCGTACATTGGGAACACACAACTTCATTTTAGTTCACAAGACTCCAGATGAACAGACACTATATTAAGATCTGATATAAATCATGACATCTTGACATGATGATGTGACTACACAAGACTTTAAGGAGTCCTAGGGTATTATTAAGAATGAGAATAATTGTGCTAACAGCATAAACTCTAGTAGGTAGCATTTGGGGACCCAAATCTACACAGTTCCCCATATCTATACCTTTTGCCAAGTAACTTTACATATCTCCCCGCTAACGCAAGAAATCTAACTTCCTATGCCTTGATGTTAAGTATGGTCACGTAATTTGCATTAGCCAATAGAATGGAGCAGAAATGCCAGTGTACCAGTTATAAATCTAGACTTTAAAAGGCCTTGTAGATTTCTCCTCTCTTACACTTATTCCACCTCCTTAAGAACATGCCTGGGTAGTCTACCTGTCAAAGAATGAAAAAGTATGGACCAGAGCTGTACAAAAAGCTTTGCTGTCTAGCCTAGTGCATTCTGTCACCACCTAACTCCATTAAGTCCCACCTAACTCAAAGAAGCATGAGTATGTATTTTTAAATTAAGCTATTCTCTTCCCAGATTTTTTATTATACACTGTTTGCATAACAAGAAATATGAAATTTTAAAGTTTCAAATTTGCCAAAAATTAGAAAAAATTCAATGAATAAACAGTCCCCAGTTAATGCAATTCAAAATAGACTGCGAATAGATGCAATGGTAATATCAAGAACATTTTGCAAAAAAAAAAAACTAAGCAATTTTAGAAACACCTACTTGTACACTAAAACTAGAGGAAGGTGAGAAATGTATTAACACAATATTAAAGAAAATTGAAAGGAAAGGAATAATATCAGGAACAGGGATGCAAACAGGAAAAACAAACTGAAAACATTAAATGATATGCTGGCAATATTCTAACTTGTAAACTAGATGAACACAAAGTAAAATGCCCATTATCTGTCTTTAGATAAATTTACCAAGTGTATATAATATATGCTAAGGAATATGTTATGTCACACATTCATACATATACATACAAAAGCCTTCCTGGCAGAAAATGAACTAAGGTTTTCATGTCCCTGCCTCACCAGCAGAGAACTAACATGTGGTCCCCTGTTTAAGATAAAATCCACAGCAAAGACACTTGCAGACTGATGAGGTATTCAGCCATTATAAATCAACATTATCTGAGAACACTGACAGGTTAGGATTGCAGTAATTCTTTAATAGGTGACAATCTATTCTGAGAAACTTCAAAAGTCTCCTTATCAAGGTGTGAGGTTATTTCATTTGATTTACTATGAGCAAATCAATGAACACAGATTAACAGGTATGCCTTTCCTTCACATTCTATGTATTACATCATTGGAAAAACGCAGCATACCACTGGCCACAACCAACTTCCCTGGTGCCAACATACCTAACTTGGGCCCTAGACTTCAATGCAATTAGATCCCAACAAGAAACCAATAAACTACCTTGGCCCTTGTCACTTTGAAAACAGTTGCCCTCTATCTCAAACAAATAGTATAAAATGCCAATAAGTTATATACCACTATTAACAATCACAATCTGATTATCCATATATTCTGCCCATAATAGTGTAATTATAAAATACTGATAATTCTGACTTCACCTCTCATTTTCAATTTCAATAGTGAAGGTGCTTTTCAATCTTTGCCTAAGTTTATTTGCTTCTGTTCCAATACTTAAAACACATTATACTTGAAAGGTTTTAGAGTTAACTATATAGAGGTTCTCCCCACCTTTTTTTTTTTTTTTTTTTAAAGGGGAAATAACAAGGTCACAGTCCCTGCTAAGGAAGTGCCAACTGTTTATTTCCTGTCATTCCCTCCCCACCCCACTCCATAGACTTTTCTAAGTGATTATAGAAGACCACTCTTCAAAGCAGTCTGTTGATGATCAGTGGTTTATAAACTAGATGAATTGGCTGACAAAGTCAAATAAATTATGTTCCATCTGCAGGGAATTGTCCTAGAACACAATGAAAGAATTTCCAAGTTGGGAAAGGAAGTCAAACTTTCCCATGCCATGCACTTTTCTTGGAGCTGGAGAGCTATGGAAACTAAAGCTGAAATTACAAAGACAAAAATCATAGATTAAACAGATGGAGAAGGGGGTGGGAATGGACTCATTATGAGAAATCAAAAACCCTAAAAATAACTCAGGTCCTAACTTTTCAGTTACCAACCAACTATATTTTTTTTCAGTAATTTATGTCTTACTTGGAAAACTTTGAGTTTCTTTTCCTTGAAAACATGAGATAGTCAAGAAGGTTCCAATAATACTGGAAAATTCCAGAATAGTAAGAATTGTCAAGAGAAGCAATTATTTCAAATCTCTCCAAAAGGGTGATGACTGTACAAATGTGATAGCAAAACCGGTGACCATTAAAAAATGTGTCCAATCATTCAAAAACTTATTACACCAAAATGATAACTGTCAGACTAAAGCTCTCCAAGAGTGCTGCCTAAATACCCACTCATGGGACATTTAAATCTTCAGAATATCAGCTCATCATCTATATGAAGACTGATGGAATTTTCTATTATGCATGATAATTTTATATACCCTCCATTAAGAGACAAATGTTTCCATTTTTAACTTAAAATACATTTGCACAAAGGAATCTACCACACAACCATCAAATAGGAATGCTTTATGTCTTTTAAAACAATAATTGGTAATAGCAGACTTTTAACATAATAGGGTAAGGAATTGTCTGCCAAAAACCACTTTTAAAATCTTCATCTTTTTTAAAAATATTTTTAGTTACAGATGGACACAATACCTTTGTTTATTTAGTTTAATATGGTGCTGAGGATCAAACCCAGTACCTCATGCCTGCTAAGCAAGTGCTCAACCACTGAGCCACAACCCTAACCCTAAAATCTTAGTCTTTGTACTGGAAAAAAAAAAAAAAAAAAAATCATGGTAACACTCTTCCTAAAGATTTTGTCTTATTCCATTTTTGTTGCTATGGCAGAATATCTGATGCTGGGTAATGTATAAATGCGTTCTATTTGTCCCATGATTCTAGTGGCTGTAGTGTCCGTCATGACATTGGCATCTAATAAGAGCTTACCTATCTGCATCACAGGGTAGAGAAGGAGGGATAAGGGAAGAGTAAAGTACATAAAAGGAACAAGCACAAGGGGTGGCCACTCTTTGTAACAACCCACTCTCACAGAACCAACGTCATGGAAGAACTATAGTTATCTCCTCAGAGGGTGGTGCTCATCACTTCTCAATACCACTACATTGACGACCAAATTTCTAGCACAGGAATCTTTAAGGGTTACACCCAAACCATACCCAAGTCATGGGAAACATGTTTTATCCCATACAAATATGCTTTAAATAAGAAAAACTGGGACAAATGTCAGTGAGAGCATTAGGGTTAAAACAAACTCCTACTGAAGCCCAGGTCTAAGTCCTCTGCAAGGACTGCAGTCACTCCCAGATTAATAACTACTATTTCCTGAATGTTGACATTTATTCCCTGCTATTCAATGTTAGCAAAAACACATCCTCACTCCTATGGGATTATGACGATATTAAACAGACCTCTAACAGACACAGGCCAAAATTAAGTACAAAGTGGGTGGGGGCAACCTGCTGATGAGTTTTCATTGTGAAGATAAAGACTAAAAAACATGTAGGTATTAAAGGAGGAAATTGTTAACACATACATGTCACGGGATCTAGAGAGATCATTTGTCCTATGAGGCCAGTCACAGAAGTTCTGCACCTCTAGGGAATGCTCCTATAAGCCAAAGATTTAATAGACATCAAAGTTCATCTTAATTATTATCTTAATCTGTAGGCACCAGGACCACATAAAAAACTGAAGCAATATTATTGAGAGTGGAGAATTAATGTATATTAAATACATTGAATAAGTTTATGTGCATTATGTTCCAAGTTTAAAAAAAAGATTCAATACATACCTACTAGTTCTTGCCAAATTTCATAGAATTTAAGTATATGAGCAATTCTTTTACCAAAGTATGCTTATGAAACATTTCTGCATGATAATACTACAGACTAAAAATTATGTCATTTAATATAAAGCAAAAAGATAAAACTCTCTTCCTCCATGATGTAACTCCAAATTAAACCAATTTTGTCTAGCACGTAAAGGCTACCAAATCACAAAAACACTACTGTATTTACATCAGCCAGTACCATTTCTGACTGCTTTGCTATAATAGGGAAAAAAAATAGTGTTGAATCTTAGTTATCTTTTTCCATGTCAAATAATCAGTGACTAGAGTTAGATATTCCAAATCATTTTTGTCATGTTTTTATTCTTCCCATTTTCTCAGAAGACTAATTCCTAGAGGATCAACATGAGCAAGCCTGAGATTTAAAAGCACCCAGCCTTAGAAGGGCCTAAAGGCTTTTGTGAATTTACCTACACAAGCTTGACAGTGACTATTGTTAAAAAAAAAAAAATCTCCTGCTTTTGGCAAAAGTTTCTTCCTCAGGATATATAGTTAATCAGAGACTGAACTTCTAGAATTTTATCAGATTGTAAGTGAACTGGGAGAATAGAAATATCCAATTGAGTTACCTCCAGCCTTCCCCATGGGAAAAGAAAAATACCCAACTCCAGTTCAACTCGAGCAATCCTGTCCTACCTAAGATTAGAGAAAAATCTTGTCTTAGAAGTTCACATTTGGGCATAGGATCACAAAAGTCTGAGATCTTATAAACATAGGACTATGTATGGAACACTTTACCACCTCCAAACCTTACCACCAAATTACTAAAGGTCTATTTACCAACAAAGCTCATTATCTAGTATATCATGTTCATATTTCAACAAAAAGTTACCAGTCATACTAAAAGACAAAAATCCAGTTGAGTAGAATGAGCAAGACCAGAACCAAACACAGCAGAGATGAAGAAATCACCACAGGGAGAATGAAACTATGACTATTCAAAAAGGGCTCTGCTGGTTAAAACAGAGGGCAAGGAAGAACACTTGGGCAATCTGAGTAGACAGAAATCCTAACAAAAGAACAGAAATAAAAAACAGTAACAGAAATCAAGAACAACTTTGGTAAGTGAATTAATAGGCAGAAATGGCTGCAGAAGAATTTCTGAGCTTGAGGATCTCTAAAAACAAACCTCCAAAGATGGAAAGTCAAGAGAACAATGACTGGGAAAAAAAAATTAAGAATTGTGAGATGACAATGACAGGTGTAACCTATGCATCATAAGAATGCAAAAAAGAATAGCATCAGAGGAAAGAGTTGAAAAAATAATGATTGACAACCTCCTCAAATTAGCATTGATAGCAAACCATACATCTAGGAAGTTCAGACACCAGGCATAAATGCCAAAAATCTACACTGAGGCATAATGTATTCAAACCACAGAAAAACCAAAGAAGAGGGGAAAAAATCCTTAAAGAAACTAGAGAAATAGAAAGAGAAAGTGCCTATAGAGTATTACATTCAATTTCTCCAAAAACAATGCAAACAAAAAGAATGGAGTGAAAATACTTAATGCTGTGAGAAAAAAAAATACCACTCACCTATATTATATAGTCTGTGAAAGTATTCTTTAGAAGAATAAACATTCCCAGAAACAAATCATTGCCAGTAGACCTACCTTGCAAGAATGTTCAAAGAAAGCTCTGCAGACAAACAGAACTTGTGTTAGCTTTCCATCACCATGATCAAATGCCTAAAGAGAACAATCTAGTGAAGGGAAGTTTACTTTGGTAATGCTTCAGAAATGTTAGTCCATTTTCAGCCACCTCCACTGATCTGGGCACACAAGGCAGAATATCATGACAGAAGGTTATAGTGAAGAAAGCTGCTCAGTTCATGGCAGCCAGAAAGCAGAAAAAGCGGAAGAGACTGGGGACAAGATAAACCCTTCCAGGGCATACCCACAGTGACTTAATTCCTTCAATTAGGTCCTTATCTAGCAGTAATCCATTCAAGTCTTAATGGGTTAATTAATCAAATGGATTATTCATTGAAGATGTCTGAGCCCTCCTGAGCCAATCATTGCCCTTCTGTCCCACCTCTGAACCTTGCTGCACTGGGAACCATCATTTCAATATTCAATACATGAGCCTTTGTGGGGATACTCCAGATAAGTCCACATAAGGACTTTGTTTATTTTTGTTTTTATACTGGGGGATTGAATCCAGGGGTGCTTAACCACTTAGCCACATCCCCAGCCCTTTTTATATTTTATTTAGAGACAGGCTCTTGCTGAGTTGACATAAGAGTTTTACAGAAAGCCAGGGGAAAAAACTTTTTATTGTTCTTGATATAAAAAATAAAGTATGATCAAAACAATATAGTTGCAATCTATTTGATTATATATGCTTATGTATAGTCATGTACATGTTTAATGTGTTAATATGACAAGAGACAGATGAAGATAATAAAGTTATAAAGTACTGTGAGACAATGTAGTATGAAAGAAGACTGATTAGCTGTAAATATGTATTGCAACTATTGCAAAACACAGAAAAGCGTTAGTTGACATGCTAAGGGAAAAAAGTCAAATGCTGATTGAGACTAAAAAGGCAGAACACTGAGAAAAGAAAATGGAACATACAGAGAAAAAAAAACTGTTGTTTAGGAGAAACACACCTTAAATATCAACACATATATAATCTATAGAGAGATTAAGAGTAAATAGAGAAAGATAAACAATGCTAACACTAATCAAAAGACAGTGGGGGAACTGGGGTTTTAGCTCAGTGGTAGAGTGCTTGCCTAGCACATGTGAGGCACTGGTTCAATCCTCAGCACCACATAAAAAAATAAATGAATAAAAGTATTGTGTCAATCTACACCTAAAAAAAAAATTTTAACACAGTGGGAATGCCAAAATTAATTTCATACTTAGTCAAATGTACAACAAGAAAAGTTATTAAGGATAAAGAGGGATAGTATATAATGAGAAAGAGGTAAATTCCCCAAGAAGACATAGATTTTATTACACAGACACCTAATAGACAGTTAAAAACATGAGACAAAGACTGAAAACTGAGGAATACATAAACCACTCTAAATGGACAGATTTTAAGCAGAAATAAAATCAGTAAAGACAATTGATCTCAGGAGCAAATGGGTAGAATTGATACATGTTGATGATTTCATCAGAAGATACTCTTCAAGCTCACATGGAATATTCACCAAGACAGACTATGCATAGGACCATAAGGAACACCTTAATATGATTTTTAAAATAGAAATATTATCAGACCACATGTAATTAAGCTAGAAGTCAATATGTAAATTCCAAAATACATAGATAAATACTTCTAACACCTGTCATTGAAGAAAGAGGAATGGTAAATTATTTTTAATGAAAGCAAAGTGGAACTGAAAAAATTGGGGAATGCAGCAAAAACAGTTCTTAGAGGGAAATTTATAGCATTGAATGCATGTATTAAAAAAGAATATTGCTATAGTTGAATGTGTTCCCCAAAGTTCATGTGTTAGAAACTTAATTCCCAAATGGAACAGTGTTGGAAGATTTTCAATGCCATGAGTGAAGTAACCAACAAGAATAAGTTAGAGGAGGGAAAGTTTCTTTTAGCACATGGTTTCAGAGGTTCCATTCATAGTTGGCCAATTCCATTGCTCTGTACCCAAGTTGAGCCAGAGGAGCATGGCTAAAGGGCACAACAAATGAGAGGTACTCAACTCATGGTAGCCAGAATAGAGAGAATGAACGGAAGGGGCCACAAAGAAGATAAATCCTTCCAGGGAATGCCACCAGTGACCTACCTCCTCCAGCAACCACCCACCTGCCTTTTACCACTCAGTCAATTCAAACGAAGACTCATGAGCTTACAGCTCTTATAATCATCTCACCTCTTAACATGCCTGCATTAACACAGGGGTTTGTGGGGCACCTCATATCCAAAACATAACTTTCCACCCCTTATTCCCAAAAATGCAAAAAATTTAGTCCATCTCCAAGATTTCCCATAGTCTTAATTTAATCACTAGTGTCATGTTACCAGAAGAACAAACAAATAGATCAATGGAACAGAGTACAGAATCTAGAAACAGACCCACAAAATTGTAGTCAATTGATCTTTGAAAAAGAAAAAACATTGAAGAAAGCCTTTCAAAAAATAGTGCTGAACAGAATGAAACTAAACCCGTATCTCTCACCATGCACGAAACTAAACTCAAAATGGATTCAGGACCTTGGAATCAGACCAGAGACCCTGCATCTTATAGAAGAAAAAGTAGGCCCAGATCTTCAACATGTCGGCTTAGGACCAGACTTCCTCAACAGGACTCCCATAGCACAAGAAATAAAAGCAAGAATCAATAACTGGGATAGATTCAAACTAAAAAGCTTTCTCTCAGCAAAGGAAACTATCAGCAATGCGAAGAAAGAGCCTACAGAGTGGGAGAAAATCTTTGCCAATCATACTTCAGATAGAGCACTAATCTCCAGAATCTATAAAGAACTCAAAAAACTCTACACAAAGAATGCAAATAATCCAATCGACAAATGGGCTAAGGAAATGAACAGACACTTCACAGAAGATCTACAAGCAATCAACAAACATATGGAAAATGTTCAACATCTCTAGTAATAAGAGAAATGCAAATCAAAACCACCCTAAGATTCCATCTCACCCCAATTAGAATGGCGATTATCAAGAACATAAGCAACAATAGGTGTTGGCGAGGATGTGGGGAAAAAGGTACACTCATACATTGCTGGTGGGGTTGCAAACTAGTGCAGCCACTCTGGAAAGCAGTATGGAGATTCCTCAGAAAGCTTGTAATGGAACCACCATTTGACCCAGCTATCCCACTCCTTGGCCTATACCCAAAGGACTTAAAATCAGCATACTACGGAGATACAGCCACATCAATGTTCATAGCTGCTCAATTCACAATAGCCAGATTGTGGAACCAACCCAGATGCCCTTCAGTTGATGAATGGATAAAGAAACTGTGGTATATATATACAATGGAATATTATTGAGCCATAAAGAATGATAAAATTATGGCATTTGCAGGCAAATGGAAAAATTGGAGAATATCATGCTAAGTGAGATAAGCCGCTCTCAAAAAACCAAAGGACGAATGATATCGCTAATAAGTGGATGATGATGACACATAATGGGAGGAGGGAGGGGTTAGTGTTAGGGTGAGAGTTAGGGTTAGGGAGGGCGGCAAGAATGAAGGAAGGAAGGACTGTATAGAGGGAAAAGAGGGGTGGGAGGGGTGGGGGGAAGGGGAAAAAACAGAATGAATCAAACAACATTACCCGATGTAAATTTATGATTACACAAATGGTATGCCTTTACGCCATGTACAAAGAAACAACATGTATCCCATTGTTTACAATTAAAAAAAAAAAATGAAAAAAAAAATCGTGCTGACACTGGAGACACACACACACACACACACACACACACACACACACAATGTATCTAGAAACTAGAAACAGGCACTATGTCCTTTCCAAAGTTAACTAATAGCATATCAAAGACCCAAATGTAAAAAATGCAGAACTATAAAACTCTAGAAGATAACAGAAGAAAATCTCTTGAAACAACTCCAAAAAAAATCCATAAATAAAAGGTGGATAAACTGGAATATACAAAAATTAAGAACTTCTGGTCTGTGAAATCCTATGAAGGGAATCAGAAACCAAGTCACAAACCAAGAAATTACATGTACGAAAGATATTTGCTAAAGGAATGTTATGCAAAACATGAAAAGAAGGGTTTAGGAGATAGATCAGTGGTAGAGCACTTACCTAGCAAGTACAAGGTCCTGGGTTCAATCCCCAGTCCTGCACAAAAAATGGTGAAAACTAAGAAAACATGGCTCCCAAAAATGAACCCAAGATCCTGTGAGACACCTCAAAGAAGACAAATGTGAAATAAGAAAATGAAAGAACAATAACAAAAATGAGATAATGTTTTACACAAAATATACTGGCAAAAATTCAGAAGACTCACAACCTTAAATGCTGACATGATTGTGAAGAATACCTCATTTGTTGATAGTGGGAAAGCAAAATAACACATCTACTTTGAAAGCTAGTACTGCAATTTTTTATGAAACTAAATATACTCTCTTATCTATGTGTTCCAGCAATCTCCTTTATTGACACTGATCCGAAGGAGTTGAAAACTTATGTCCACTCAAAACCTGCATGCAGCTATATATACAGTTTTATTTATAATTGCTAAAAATTAGAAGGAACCAAAATATCCTTCAGTAGGAGAATGGATATAGAAACCGTAGAATATCCAGACAATGGAATATCATTCACTGCTAAAAATAAGTGTTTATTAATCCAAGAAAAAAATATGGAGAAACAACAAATGAATATTACCCAATTAAAATATCCAATCTTAAAGGTGCATACAACATGATTTCAACTATATGATATTCTTCGAAGGTAAGCTATGAAGAAAGTGAAAGCATCAGTGGTTGTCAGATGTAGCAGGGTAGGGATAAATACAGCACAGAGGATTATTAGGGCAGTGAAAATAATCTGTATATTACAACAATGGACACATGTCATTATACATTTGTCCAAGCCTATTTAATGTACAAAACCCAGAGTGAAGTCTGATATAAATAATAGACTTCAGGTGATAATTGTTTCAATAAAAGGTTCATTAATTGAAACAGAGACTAGTGAAGGATGTTGGCAATGGGAAAGGAGATATATACCCAGAGGTAGGGACTATATGAGGTATCTCTGTACCTTCTTTAATGTAATACTGTCAATGTATCTGTCGATGTAATACTGCTTTATTTTTATAACTTTTTAAATTTTTAGTATATTACACATAATAGAGGAGTTCATTTTGACATATTCATGCATGCATACAAAAGTTTTCTCCATTTCATATCCCAGTACTATTACTTTCCTTCCCTTCCTTCTTCCTCTGATCCCCTTCCTCTACTCTATTGGCCTTCCATTTATTTTTAATTGATAGGAAAAGCATGATCATCTCTGCTTGCCACTATTTATCCATACCTTCCCTTCACCTAAATCGAAGTGAAAAATTAGAATAAAATGACTAAAGTTGTCTACAAGTTCTAAAATTCAAATGATTGGTTCATGACAATCACAGCATCTGTTTTAGTCATTGGCCCACATTTACCCAGCAGAACTTTGATTATGTCCTAAAAATTTTCAACTCAATATGTAAATAAAAATGTATGCTTTATTTTTGTTTAGTTACTGGTGCCCTCAATAACTAAAATATGTCTTAAATAACAGAGCTTAAACACTATTAAATTTTAGTGGGAACTCAACTACTAACTCCCCATAATGTGAAAATGAACTATTAGTCTAATGAAATAAAATATGCTAAAGTATCACATAAGTTATTTCTAATAATAGTTAAAATATCAAAGCATGCTTAAATTTGCATTTTAAAGATATGTCCAATGAAAAGACATTGAAAATATTTGTGTAAATTACTGAAACAGATTAAAAGTGATATTATAGATATGGCAATGTAAATAGTTTCTATAGTCAACAACCAACCTTGAAATATTTACATATTTGACTCTTGTGTATTTCATGTTCACATATCTATGCACAAAAACATGCAGAAAGTAAATGGGCGGAGGGGGAATCAAATAATCCAGTTACATGTTAAAAGGATTAACATACACAAAGAAAATGTTTCAATGAATAGCTCCAAAAATTCTTTCCATAAAAGAAATGAAAACTTAGGCAAGAATTATAAGACATGTTGCAATATGCACAATATTTAAGTATAGTATTCTGAATCTTGGTTTAAAAAAAAAAATACTTAGCCATAGCATTTGAATTGATATTTTCCCTTGCCAACTCTAAGGCTGATGGCAACGTACAATTACAATGAAAACCAGAAGCCTAGCAGTCAATGGAAAGGGCACAACCAGGATGGAGTCACTCCACATCTCAATTTCCAGATATCTACCATAATTTACTTCTCTGGAAATTTCCCAGAAACACTAATTGCCAAGGTTTGTATTTATATGACCCAACTCAGTTTTGATGCAGCATTGTTCCTGGAGTTATTTGCTAAAAACGATCAGTAAAAATTGTTAAATACCAGAGCTAAATTGGTGATAACAATTGAGACAAACACTGAAAGAATAAGGTGGGGAATGAGATGCACATAAAAGATGCTGAAAAACTCTAACCTATTCCTGAAAAACTGTAAAAGGTTACATACATGTATGCTGAGCACATACTCAAGATACAAGAAGGTCAGATGCTTTCATCCCCAGGATGGCTTCAATCCTTGACACATGTAGGAAATAAGGACTAAAGCAATGTTGTCAACTGCCTCCCTGAACATCAAAATCATGCTCTAGATAAAGCCTGGGAGAATTATTAGCTACAGGCACTGAAGGAAATTTCTCTCATCTATTGGCTGACCATGAAGCTTTTCTAAGAGATACTTCAGTGGCCATCCATGACAATGAATATAACCTTTACAGAATTACATCAGAAAAGTTGTTAAATATAACAGTAAATATCAAAATTAGTAGCAGCAAATTCTAAAGAGAGGATCTGATTTTGAGAGTTGTCATATTATTCCTAAAATGGTCTGGTTTGAAAAAATAAAATAAAATAAAAGGAGGTTATATGTTTTAGTCAGCTTTTCATAATTTTGACCAAAATACCTGACAAAAACAATTTAAAGGAGAAAAATTTATTTCAGCTCACAGTTTCAAAGGTTCAGTCTATGGTTGGTTTTCCATAGCTACGGGCCCAAGTAAGGCAGAAGATAATGGTGAAAAAAGTGTGGCAAAAGGAAAGCAGTTCAGAACTTTGTGATCAGGAAATAGAGAGGTCTATCACCAGGTATAAAATATAAACCCAATATCATGACCTCAGAACCTATTTCCTCCTGCCATACTGTACCTGTCTAACAATTACCACCCAGTTAATATGCAATAGTGGATTAATGCACTGATTAAGTTACAACTCTCATAGTCTAACCATTTCACTTCTGAACAGTTCTGCATCATCTCACACATATTGGAGGACATCCCATACTCAACTATAACATAAGTAAACAAAAGGAACATTGTGGCCCCTAGACACAGAAAAAAAAGGTAATCACAAGAGGAATTGTCCCTAAGGACACCTAGAAAAAGCAAACAATTATTTTATATATGTTGGATAAACTCAATAAAAGCCTATCTAAAAAGTAGCAGAAAATTCTCTCACAACATAAAGAGTGTAAAAATATTTTTACAAGAGACTCATATAAAAACTTGCAAATGTAAATAGAATGCAAATGAAAAATTCTTCAGGCAGGCACGAAAGCACACTGAGCAGTTAGAAGCAACAATCAGCATACTTGAAGATACTGAGATTATCCAATTTGAGAAACAGAACGGAAAAAACTAAGATCTTGGAAACCTGTGAGACATAATCAAGTATGCCAAAATATGCATCATGGAAGAGCCACCAAGAAGAGAAAAAGACAGTAAGAGAGGTAACAGCTAAAAACTTTCCCAATTTAATCTTTTTAAAAATGCTAATTGATGCACCCAAAAAGCTCAATGAAGTTCAAGTAGGATAAATTAATACATTCACATTTAGATGCCTAAGATTCAAACCATCAAAAGGCAATGACAAAGAGAATCTTGAGTGCACCAAAAGAGAAACGACTCACCATGTACAGAACTGACCAGTAATATAAGCTCCGCATATCCTCATCAGAAACCATGGAGGTCACAGGCAGTGAGATAACAGGTTAAAAGAAATGACAGAAAAAGACTGTCCAAACTAAAATCAAGGAAGGCCTGGAATGAGATATTCTAAGCTCTGGGGTGGGGAAACTGCCAGTTCCTATACCCAGCAAATCTGTTTCAAATTTGAGAGGTAAATAAAAACTTTCCCAAACAAGAATAAACTACAAGAATTCATGATCCCCATGCCAGCACTACAAAGAATACTTAAAGATAAACTGCACACAGAGGAAATAACAATCCCCAAATATCCCAAACAGAGCAAGTTCAGTGGAAGAATAATCTGCTAAATGCGAAGACAGGATAAAATATAGCAAAAAAACCAAAATGGCAGGAAACCAAAACATATCCGCACTAATGCTGAATGTTATTGTGTCAACTCCCTAATTAAAAAGCGCGGATAAGCAGAATGGATCAAAAAACAAGATCCAACTATAATTTCTGTTTACAAGACACTCAAAGGTAAATGCACCCACAGGTTAAAGATAAAGGATAGAAAAAAAATATTCCATGCATATGGTCAAAGAAAATAAGCAGAAGCAGCTATTCTCATATCTGACAAAGCATATTTCAAGTGAAAAATAATCAGAACAAAGAAGGCCACTAAATCCTAATAAAGGGAACAATCCAACAACCTATAACAGTAAACATTTATACCCTAAATGTCAACATACCCAATTACATGAACAAAAAAAAAAAAAAAAAAACTCAATGACATTAAATCCACATAACCCCAACACACCAATACTGGGTGATTTCAATGCATCCTTATCACCAATAAACAGGTCATCAAACAGAAATTCAGTAATGATATCTCCAACCTAAACAAAACTAAATCAAATGGACCCGATGACATCTATAGAATATTTTTACCACAAAACAGCTGAATTTGCCTTCTTAGTAGAGCATGGAATTTTTTTCCAAAATAGACCATATTCCAGGCCACTAATTAAATTTTAAATACAGAAAAAAGATACAATACTATATAAAACATAATGAAATGAAACTAGAAATCAACAGCAAGAAAAAAAATAGAAACAAACACATGAAGATTGAAAATACTCTTAAAGGAAGAATGAAACTGGGGATGTAGCTCAGTTGGTAGAGTGCTTGCCTCGCATGCACAAGGCCTGGGTTCAACCCCAGCATCAAAAAAAAAAAAAAAAAATTACTTAAAAAACAAAAACAAAACAATGGGCTGGGGATATAGCTCAGTTGGTAGCATGCTTGCCTCGTAAGCACAAGCCCTGGGTTCAAAACCAGCACAGCAAAAAAAAAAAAAAAAAAAAAAGGAAGAATGGATCAAAGAAGAAGGAGAACAGAAATCAAGAAATTCTTAGAAATGAATGAAAAGGGAGATGCAACATATCACATATCAAAATCACTGGGGATACTGGGGCTTAAAGCAGTTCTAAGATAAGAATATAATACCGAGTACCTATTTAACAAAAGAGATCCCAAATAAGCAAGCTTAGGCTCTATCTTGTGCACATCCTTCATGGGAGAGGAAAAGGGTTCCCATCAGAGGGATGGACTGGCTGCAAAATAATAGCTAAGAAAATTACCAGAAATAAGGACAGGAGACAGAATTATCTTTAGTATAGAGGGTGTGACTGGTTGAGCCATTCAGAAGGGTCTGGCTCTAATAAAGGAATGAGCCCACACTTGATTTATTTATTTAATTATTTATAGCGATATAGATCAAAAGGGGACCAGTAGGAGCTTCTGTGAAAATCAGGATGGGGTGGAGTTTAGCAAGCCATTTGGCTCTGGTGGGCCACAGCCCAAAGTACCTTAAAATGCACTTTAAATTCTAATTAATGCAATTTACTAGTACAAAAAATGCTATTAGTCTCCTTTAAGTAAAAAGCAATTGAGTATAATATTCACTGTAGGCTTTTCATATATGGATTTTATTATGTTAAGCTTATCTCCTTTTCTCCACTAGAATATTAACATTAAAGGATTTTTCGGGGTGGGGGGTTACTGGGGATTGAACTTGGGGGCACTCAACCACTGGGCCACATCCCTAGCCTATTATATATTTATTTAGAGACAGGGCCTCACTGAATTTAGTGCCTCACTGTTGCCGAGGCTGGCTTTGAACTCACAACCCTACTGCCTCAGCCTCCTGAACCGCTGGGATTACAGGCATGTGCCTCTGCACCCAGCTAACATAAAAGGATTTTAAAAAATGTTTTCTTCATGAGATGATCACGTAAAACTTTTCTTCTTGGGTAATGTGGTATACTGTTTTTGTGTGTTTCAATAACATTTGCATTCCAGATGAATACTTCAAAAATCTTGTTCTACTTTCTTCTAGTTTTAATAGATTCTAATGAGAAATCTATGGTCATTCCCATTATTGTTCCCGTGTGCCAATTCTCTTTAGTTACTTGCAAGCTTTTCTGTTTGCCTTCAGTCTTTAGCAGTCTGATTATGAAGCATCTGTGTGTGGATTTCTATGGGTTTATGATGTTGGACTTGATGAAGGTTTCCAATCTATACACATATTTTGTCAAATTTGGGAGATTTCATTCCTAGTTAATTGAAGGTTTTGTTTGCTTCTGTACTGCAGTCTTTCTCCTCTCTCTGGGCCAGTCTGACACCTGATTTGTCCCTTAGTTCACTTATCAAAATCTACGGCATGATGTTCAAGGTCAAATCTATTTGTGTGTGGCTCAAGGGTATGAACTTTCTATGTTCCTCTACCACAATCTTTCTTTTTCTATTTCCTCAGTACATCCCTTATCAGTATTCCAGTATCAGTAAAGACAGAAAGCTGGGTCTTTTCCATACTTGTCTCACATTTCCAGTAACTACACTTGTGTCCAGAGTTAAGCAAAAGAAGACAATAAAAAAACAACAGTACTGACCCCACACCTTGAAACCACAGAAACTGTTCAAAGAGAAATGTCTCTTTCAGAATTTTAGGCTTCATGGGGCTCCTATTGCCGCCACTATCAGTATCAGCACTAGTATATGATTGCTCAGGAAATAAAGGATTAGAGTAAGGTAAAGGGAATCTCTCTTATCATTAGGAGACCCTTTTCCTTCTCCTCTAAAGAGATTCAGAAGGCTTCTCTAGTGGATATGTCTAGTTTGACATCTATTTATAGCTTTCAAGCTGCCCTAGATCCAGGTCAGTACGCACCAAAAAAATAAAATGGCTAAGTTCACTTCTAGGCTTAAAGCCCAAAGTACCTTCAAATGCTACTTCAAACTTGGCTCTTTTGCATTAGTCCATCTACCACTCTTCCCTTCAAACAGCTGGTCCACATATTCTGTGGCTTCTTTCAATACAAGAAATAACCAATTTTGTTTCATTTTATTTAGAAATTGACCCCTACTCATCTTTGAACTTCTGCACAAATGAGATGAAAATATCTATACATACAAGTTATTTAATAAACAAAGTGAAGTTTCTAAGTAAAAATTATTAAATTAGTTGCTTTGTTATTGGTATACGAAATATTTCTTACACTCAATTACAACTTACAGTAAATAAACTTGGTATAAACAAAGTACCTATGATATGGCTCCCTAATCAAACAATGTTATTGTGGTTGACAGCTATTTATCTAACACATTAGCCATCTTGTTAAAAAAAAAAAAAAAGTAGTAGACTATCTAAATATTTAAATTTCGAAAATATACTCATATGTATAATTTTAATAATTATGAGCTAATACACTCCAACTGTACCCTAAACCAAATGCTTAGGAATATTAAACTTAATAAAAAGATATCTTGGCTGGTTTACTGGTCCACAATGTACTAGAAAAGACAATACTCTCAAATAACCAAACAACCCACAATCTATGAAGATTGTAAGGAGACAACTTTTCAGGAGGTCAGTTGTTCTTTTGTACAGGAACCTTCAATGAAGCAACTACTACACACTCTTAGCTCCAAGTGGAGAAAAGAATGGTGGTTCTTTCAAGTATAGGGTGTGCTTCTGGTTTTTATTTCCTTGTTTTTCAAGGGGTTGATGGTGGCAGAGAGGTAGGAACACTGTTAGAATTCCAACCATATTGCCTAAAGGGTGCATCAGAGAATGCCTCGTTTGCAATCCTGAACATCAGAATTTGGAACATCATAGCTCCATCTGTCAGACTTCTTTGAAATTCTCTCAAGTTTCAGTCAAATGGTGTTAGTCAGCTTTTTGTCACTGTGACCAAAATCCCTCACAAGAACAATTTAGAGAAGGAAAAGTTTATTTTGGCTCATGATTTCAGAAGTTCAGTCCATGGTTGGCTGGCTCCAAGGCAGAAACATGGCAAAAGGGTGTGGAGGAAGAAAGCTTTTTAGCTCACGGCAACTGGGAGGCAGAGAGAGAGAAAACCAGGGACAAAATATAATCCCCTAGGGCACACGCCCAGTAAACTACTACCTCCAGCTATGCCCCACCTGCATACAATTACCACCTAATAATCTATTCAATTATTACTCCATCAAATGGATCAATCCAATGAGGGGTTAGGGTTCTCATGATCCAATCATATTGCCTCTGAATATTCCCACACTGCCTAACACATGAGCTTTTCAGGGGACAACTCATATCCAAACCGTAACGAGTTGTAAGTACACAAAATTTCTTTTTTTTTTTTTTTTGCACTCTTCAATAGTGTATTGTCTTATGCAGAATAGAAATAAGATCCTTTTACAATTTGTACGCCTTAGATTAGTAATTAAATGTAACAGACCCTATCACAAATTTATTAAACATCATTAAAAAATCAGCTGCTTAAGCCACAGCATGATCTGTTCCAGGGCATGCTAGATGGAATGAATTTTGACAGAACATAGTTAATGCCTGGATAGACGGAGGCTATAAAATGTTGGAATGAATTATTTGATGGTTGGACATGGTGACCTCAGTGTATCTTTCACAGTAGCGTGGCCAAGTGTTGTGCCCTGCCAGAGGCTAACCCAGCAGTACTTCTTTTTTTTTTATTTTTTTTTTTTTTTATTGTAAACAAATGGGATACATGTTGTTTCTCTGTACATGGCGTAAAGGCATACCATTTGTGTAATCATAAATTTACATAGAGTAATGTTGTTTGATTCATTCTGTTATTTTTTCCCTCCCCCCCACCCCTCCCACCCCTCTTTACCCTCTATACAGTACTTCCTTCCTCCATACTTGCCCCCCTCCCTAACCCTAACTCTAACCCTAACACTAACCCTTCCCTCCCCCCCATTATGTGTCATCCTCCACTTATTAGCGATATCATTCTTCCTTTGGCTTTTTGAGATTGGCTTATCTCACTTAGCATGATATTCTCCAATTTCATCCATTTGCCTGCAAATGCCATAATTTTATCATTCTTTATGGCTGAGTAATATTCCATTGTATATATATACCACAGCTTCTTTATCCACTCATCAATTGAAGGGCATCTAGGTTGGTTCCACAATCTGGCTATTGTGAATTGAGCAGCTATGAACATTGTTGTGGCTGTATCTCTGTAGTATGCTGATTTTAAATCCTTTGGGTATAGGCCAAGGAGTGGGACAGCTGGGTCAAATGGAGGGTCCATTCCAAGTTTTCTAAGGAATCTCCACACTGCTTTCCAGAGTGGCTGCACTAATTTGCAGCCCCACCAGCAATGTATGAGTGTACCTTTCTCCCCACATCCTCGCCAACACCTGTTGTTGCTCGTATTCTTGATAATCACCATTCTAATTGGGGTGAGATGGAATCTTAGGGTGGTTTTGATTTGCATTTCTCTTATTACTAGAGATGTTGAACATTTTTCCAATGTATGTTGATTGCTTGTAGATCATCTTCTGTGAAGTGTCTATTCATTTCCTTAGCCCATTTGTCAACTGGATTATTTGAATTCTTGGAGTAGAGTTTTTTGAGTTCTTTATAGATTCTGGAGATTAGTGCTCTATCTGAAGTATGATTGGCAAAGATATTCTCCCACTCTATAGGCTCTTTCTTCGCATTCCTGATAGTTTCCTTTACAAAATTTCTTAAGGGCTTTCAATCCCTGGCTTAATGCTCTTAGCAACCTAAAACTTCATACCTTTTGTTAGGATACATAGTGTAGTGATATATAGTAATATACACCATCAATTCATAAAAGCTTAATTCCAGTGTCGTTCTAACAAAAATCCTTCAGAATCAAGAGGAGTGATCATGTATATATCTGAAAATTTATGAAGGAAACCAAAATCTACTTTCCACATCTTTAGAATTTTCCTATTTTCTTTCAGACAAATAAATCAAAATACTGGGTTAGTTTCATAAGCAAGTAGGCTAAAAATCCAGACATTTGTCCTTTCATTTTCATGGACTCATCTATAATTTCTATTGGGAGATTATTCCATTGGGCCTCTCTGTTCACTGTACTGACCTCTCAGTTCTTAGGTAAATAAGAACTGTTTTAATCCAAAAGCCATTTCCAAAGCTCTAATCCTTCAAAATGAGGGCAGTATCTTCCATTGCCCTGAATTCCATCAAAAACCAGTCTTATGGACTATTCTAATGTTTTACATTGATATTAATTATTATCACCATTACTGAGCCATGGTATCTGTCTCAGTTCCAACTATAGAAAGATGCTTTCAGTTTCTGTCAACACTTGATGCGGGAAGCTATTAGTTTAAGAAGTGAGAAGGCAGGCAGTAAACAAAGTGAAAGTAGACAACGAGCTATGAACTATACACAAGCAGAAAACAGGGCCAGTAAATAAAAACTTGCCAAAAATCTCATAGATATACACACTCATATTAAGAGGTCAAGTGGTCTTCTGAGTAAGCTAACTGTATTACTAACTATGCGTGTTTCAACTGGAGGGCAATCATATATAGGCAGATTTTTTTAAGACGTTTTCATATATTATCAGATCTTAAGCATACTGTAAAATGAGTCACAGAATATAGAAAGAAATTTCCTGCCTTAGACCAAAAGTAAGGAACAGGCATGTGACATCTTGTCTCTCCAATTCATGTTTTTATGTGTAAGCAGAATATGCATATTACTGTTTTCCAAGAGAATGATACCATACTCTTACTTTTCTTTATTTCTGTAGCTGAGAAAGAATATATAAGTTTAAAGTATTTACAAAATGTATTATTGCTTTAGGAAAATAAACCCTATACTTGGGGTTTTAGTCTTTGTGTTTTCACAACCTACAGCAGAGTAAAGTATAAGTAGCTGACTTTGTTGTCAAGTCTTATTTAGCTAGTTACTTATTAACTATCTGTGACCTTTCAAGATTTTGAACACAACAGACTTACTTGCCTATGCTTGAATTACTATTTCACTGATGACAAATTAAGAAAATCTTAAGATTAAACAAACAAGTGAACTCTACTTTCTCTAATCTTGCCCCAAATATTTAACTTTCCAATTTACATTTTTTTTTTTTTTTTACAATAAAATTCCAGGGAAACCAAATTCCTTTTAAATTATTTCACAGCCTTCCTGTTCTTACTAATTAAAACTTGACGCAAATGTTCTTACATACTCACATAAGATACAATCACAGTACTATTTTCAAGAAAGCGAAGAACAAAAACTATTATGTACAAAGACATTTTGGTATTAAAGGGAAAATTTGAAAAATTAAGTATCAGTCAAAAGCCAAAAAACATCAAAAATTAAAGTTTCTAAGTAAATCTTAGCTGTCACTTTGCATTGTTCAAAAAAGAAAAACATGGTTAATAACATAAAAGGCACCATCACTGTGTATTTAATAACAGACCTGATGAGAACATACCACAGATGCAGAACAATGTTCAGTTACACATGTAGCAAACCTGATTGTTTATTTTTTTCAACTTGATTCAAATTTCAAAATAATTTTGTACTTAAAAAAAAAATCACAAGTAAAAGTTGTTAAAGAATGACTGAGAAATTAAGTGCTAGGTTTTTCATACATAGTCAACACAGTATCTTATTAAATTTCAGTAATACTGAACCAAGTTTATTCACGTGATTATTTCATTCCTTTTTGTTAGTGCCAACTTAAAATTGTGTTGAGCTACTTTTAAGGTCTAAGCACAAAAGGATTCATTTGTTTTTCTTTAAGAAATTATTCAGGTAAGAAACAAATTTTGGGTTAAAAAAACAGGTATAAAGATGTAAGGCTTTATTGTTCCGAAAAACTTATGAAAGAAATCCATCTGTAGTACTGTATTTTCCAAATAAAATGTAAATTTCTGAGCCAGAAAAAAAGATGTTCTATGTCAGAGAATCAATTTCCTTTAAAATAAAACAAATGCTTAATGAACATAAAACATTACATAACAACTAGGAAAGACATGAATTCTTGCATGAACATTAATATTAACTAATTTTAACTACAGCCAGTTAAAACTGGAATGATGTTCAATTTTGATTCCTATTTTTCCATTTTTATAAAAACCACCATATGAAAAGAGGCACCATAGGCAGTTTTTATAGCATAAATTTACTTGGGTTCGTTCAATTATAACCAGGAATGAATAGAATGAAATTGTTTTCTACAACACTCTTTAGCCACAAAATTGAATGTATTAGAGAGTTGCTGAAGAATAGTGGTAGAAAATAAATACAATCTTTTATTTAGAAATTCCATAGGGGCTTTTCTTCTTAGAAAATTTTAGAATATTCACCCTTTTGCCAGGATACGGTCAGCATATTAAATCAAGTGTGGGTTGGGACTGTTTGTATGGCTTATGTAAATCTAGATAAAGTATGTTACCACTGGCATCTGTTACCACTTTAATACAGTTTGGGTTCGTCTGAGCATGCAGAACAGGCTTGGGTGGGCTCAACCAGTTTGTGAGACAAAAGTACAATACCTCTTTGTTAAATGGATGTTTACAAGCTTATCAGTCAGCTCAGTGTCTTCTGCACCAATTAATCACACTACTCTGGAAGAGTTTGTTTTAATTTTCACTCCGTAGACACTTGAAAGAGTTAAACATTGAAGAACAATAACCAAATTCAACTCTCTACTTCAGAAAAAGAAATGTTGAAACTGCTTTGCTTCACATAGTTAAAACAAATTGTGATTAGTTGTTATTTTAACGCAGGCTCTACAAAAGACAATTCCAAGGGGACCACTTTCTATAAAGTTTCTCATTAATAATAGTTCATCATAAATGGAAATTCAAGTAAATGTTGATGCTAAAATAAACTTTAAAATCTACAACACAAAAGATTTAAAAATAAGATTTGGCCAGGTGTGGTAGTACCTGTGTGTAATCTCACCAGCTCAGGAGCCTGAGACAGGAAGATCACAAGTTTAAAGCCAACCTCAGCAACTTAGCAAGGCTCTAAGCAACTTGGCGAGACCCTATATCAAATTTTAAAAAATAAAAAGGGTTGGGGATATGGCTCAGTGGTTAAGCTTCCCAAGGGCTCAATCCTCTATACCAAAAAATAATAGCCATTACAAAAATAAGATTTGGAGACTCACCATCTTACTTAAAATTGAGAGATTTCTGTCAAAAGCTTGCCTGAAGTTAGCAAACATAACTTCAAATACAAACAAAATGAGATTATGGTTTTCCTACCATGTAAATTTCCATACTAAATCAAAGACATTGACTTGAATGTAAATTAAGACTCACCAAAATACATACACTATTCCAATAACAAGTAAGTTTGAGGATAAAAAATGTCCCTGTAAGAAACAAGATTTGTCATTTATCTTAGTATTTTTATACTAAAACATTTCTAAGTAAAAACAAAATAATTACATTGATGTATTTGTTGAGCAATAAACAGGATCCAAGAGGGAAAGCAACTTCAAAGTGACAAATTATAGAATACTAACATTCATATCATAGCATGAACAAAAGTCCCAGAAAGGAAAAACTTGTGTCTATATAATGAATATTAGGCTATCAGATTTATCAAAACAATGAAATAGTACCAACTGATCATTTTCAAACCATTATTCTGATATTGACTTTTTATTATTATTCTTTCACTGGGCATGTCTAGAAATCTGTAGTTTCACTATGACCTATTTCCTACACATCCATCATGCCAGCAACACCCTCTCTTTAAGACTACACTGCAGGCTTAGAAGAGCACTAGGAAGGGAGCTTCTGAGTCTTAACTTTACAATCATTCTTCAGAAGGCCAGCTGAACTTACAATACGTAACCCAATGAAATCAGAGCCCAGCAGAATGAAGTACAGAAATCACTGACATGCCCACCGAGACAAACACCAGTCTAGTACCGACTCTGGTGGTCAGCCTGAGTGGCTGCATAATTCAGAGGTACAAAGTGGTCAGAATAGAGTCAGAGTGAAGGACAACGGAGACCTGACTTAAATTGTTAAACTTATTCTTAACAATTTGTGAACCAGAGGAAATTACCTAAATCTCAATTTTCCCACCTATGTAATGGGAACAGTAATATCTACTTTATGGCATTATTTTTAAGATAAAAAACATAAGGCTTCTGGCATGAGTTTTATGTGCTCCAAGTCCTGATTTTTAAGCCTTGACAACTGTACACCCAAACATTACACCATTTCTATATATAAAAATTTTAGAAAGTTGTATGATATAGGGATATATATACTGGATCCCAACGTGCATCTTTTGGAAGCAAGTGGAATGTTCAAGTGGGACACAGGCCATATATTCCGCTAACTTAGAACTCAGAGTAATGAGAAAATGTAGCTATATCCATCAAACTATCACCAAATTCAACCTGACTCAATATTAGAGGATACAAAATAAAAGTATAAAGATTATTCCCACCTTCACTGAATCAATCTAAAGCAGGTCAATTCACATGATAGGCAATGCTGACATCCAAAACACTCTTAATTCCAAAATGTTTTCATAAATAACTGGATAGCAAAAATCAGTCCTGAATAAATAGGTTAGAAGCTCAATAGTATTTTATCACACTGGGCATTAACATTAATGCATTCCAAGTTTCCTTTTGTGGTGGTCCCAAATTCCACAGGGGATGTGGCATAATGTATGATGTGCTTTAGCTTCTGAAAGTACAAAGTTTCCAAATTCCAAAACCCATGTCGCCCATGTCCTCCAGATAAGAGAATCTTAACAATATCTAAGGAGAAACAAAAGAGGTGAGGCATCAAGAAAGAAATAAAGCACCTAAGGCAGAGACTTGTAATTTCAGAATTGTCCATCCTTCTCAAGTCAGTATTTATCTTTGAATAATCCTAAAATGTGGAAACGGTAACACTACTTATATCACTGAATTCTTGAATGGGATAAAGAAATCACACACATAAAACACTTCCAACAATGCCTAGTTCAAAGTGATTGCCCAATAAATGCTATGTTCATAGTGCTTGCAAAAATACTTTGTACATTCCCTAGGTGTGATGGTTGTTTTCTCTGTGATGATTTTATTAAGCTAAGGGATGCCCAGATAGCTGGTAAAACATTATTTCTGGATGTGTCTGTGAGGGTGTTTCTGAAAGGGATTGGCATTTGAATGGGCAAAAATGGCCCCCATCAAGGTGGGTGAACATCATCCAATCCACTGAGGGCCTGACTAGAACAAAAAGACAGAGGAAGGTTGAATCCTCCCCTTCTGGAGAAGGGTATCCATTTTCCCGGGCCCTCAGTCTCAGTCTAACACTATTTACTCCCTTGGTTCTCAGACCTTTGGGTTTGGACAGAAACTACACCACTGGCTTTCTTTGGCCTCCAGCTTGCTGATGGTAGATCACAGGATTTAGTCTCCACAATCACTTCAGTGAATTCCTCACAATGAATCTCTATGTGTCTATATCTATGTACATCATATTGGTTCTGTTTCTCTAGATAACCCTGATCAATACACTAAGAAAGGGCAAACAGATGAAAATATAACTTAAATAATCTTCTACCACATTATATTTTAGAACTGATTGTTTAGAAAGACACGAGAGGTGTGTTGTTTTTTTGTTTTGTTTTGTTTTTTTCTCTATGCCTGGAGGTATTTCAATGTATGGGCCAAACTTCATGTGCCTTGACCAGACAAACTCCATTTTACCCTAAGACTCCACTTCATATAAGAAATGCTTCTCCCATGAGAAAACCCACTTCTGCCACCTCCTGCTAAGCACACCCTGTTGCTAAGCAACCGATGGCCATTGAAAAATGTTCCTGTTGTTCTTATACAATGTATTATTAAGAAAAACATTTAAAAAGATGTTCTCTTTTAGTTCCCATTTTCTTGGGCAGTGTACTATACCCTGAACTGGATCATTCTGACCGCTTCCTACATTGCTATGGTTTTGACTTACTGGTAGTTTGCAGTTTGGGGCTGTAAAAGAGATACCCTATCTTCCACAAGGGGTCAAGGTATGCAGAAGCAACTTGGTCGCTGGTGAATACAATTTCCATGTCTTGGTTCAAGACCAACTCGGTGATTTATTTCAAACGTGCCACAACATCAATTATCAGAGATGGTATTTAGCATAAGTCATGAAGTTAGAGGGTAATCCTAGATGAACAAATAAACATTTACAGCTAGTAAGGCATAATAAGACTTCAAGCTTGTAGTACAATAGATAATTTAGAAAGTAGGTTGCCCTATAAAAAGACTATAAAGGACTGAGGGGCAAACTAGAAGAAGGTTTCTGGAACTTAATGTACAAAGTCATCACCCACAGCTCATATCAAAATGCAGATTTTAATGGGGTAGAGTCAGAAATTCCACTCTCAACTTTTCAGGTAACTACAACATTGCTGGTCTAAGGGTACACACAATAGGAAGGCCCCAGAGCAGGGTCTTCTAAGGGTACCAGTAGCATCAGAATCTCCTGCAAAGACTTTAGATATACAAATTTCAGAGTGAGACAAATAAAGGGCCCTTCTGAAATTGAATACAATTTCTTATGCTGATAGTAAAGGTGTAAGGGGACAAACAGATGAGGATGGTGGGAACACAAAGTTAGGAGAATAATTCTATAACATGAGCCCACTGTACTCACTCCCCACATGCTTTTCTTGCCAAAAAGCAATCTGCCTGCAGCCCACCTGGCCTAAGGGGACAGGAAATATTACATTCCTCAACAAACTGAGGCAGGGGTGGAAGGTCTGGCAGTCAGTGTAGAAAATGAATGATGGAGGTCAGGAAAGGATGATAGTTGGTTGTCACTGGGTTGCTAACAACTACTTTGGAGGATCACACCCCAACAGAAGCGATTGCCCCCTGTGCTCCTGCCCTTCCTGCCCTTAGGCATATACACAGGGAGGAAAGGGAGGCAGGGATTAAAATGGGGGCCCTGGGGTCTGTAAAAGCTCTGGGCCCCCCTTCCCCCCGAGAAGTCTACTAGGCACATTTCAGGACTTCTCAGATGTATAATCTTCAACCCTGCGGGGAAAAGGACCCGATCCTAATTTCCAAGACTAGTATCACCTGGACACCAAGGGAGCTGAGAATTTGGATCGCCCCTGCCCAGACTGGGTAGTATAGGCTAAACCTACATATGTGTATCAAACTGGCTTTTGTTCCTGTAAATTGTAAGTGCTTTCTGTGGCACCAGCAGAAAAGCATCTAACTGCTTCCCAGTTTGATCAAACTGTATAAAATTCCTTTTCCTTTTTTTTCATTCTTTTGCCTGTTTCTTTCGGTGTGGGTGGCTAAATTCAGCCCGTTGAGATCCAGGCAGGGTACCTGGGCCAGACTCTGGTAACAAGAGACACAGAAACTCTGAGTTTGTTTGACCTAAATCAGCTGCTTATATAAAGTCAGTCCAATTATTTTCCCTAAGAATAAAATAATACTTCTTTGATCATTTTAAAATAATAGGTATACAAGAACCTGCTATCTAAATAAGAAAAACAATTTCTCTGTGGTAAAACTTCAGAAGTCATGGGTTCTGCAATTATGTTTAAATGTAGTGGCAAGGATAGTGAAATGAATCAGACATTATTACCCTATGGGCATATATGATTACAGGACCAGTGCTAATTCTATGTCATGAACAACCAGAAGAATGAGAAGTTATACTCCATTTATGTACATGTCAAAATGCTTTTTACTGTCATGTATAACTATGTAGAATAAATGAAAAAAGGTAGGCTTTTACATTGTAAGAAGTCTGCTCTGATAATAGTAGCATGTAGGCAATGTATTACAATTTGTAGAATCCTCCATTGAAACTCTACTACTGTTCAAAAAGAGAACCATTTTCATTCAACCTAGGTAACAGAGATACAACTTTGCAACAAAACCAAAGTGAGTTTTATAGTTACATTAAGAACATAACCAACCCGCATCATGATTTAGCCAGTTTGTTCTAACAAAGCACTAGTCACACATTCCAGGCTGATATATAAATATGTCAACACTTTGATTTATGGTCATAGATGATATGTTTACACACAGACATACAAATTACAATATGCTAATGGTTTGAAATGAAATACGCTTCAAGGACAAGAATGAGGGTAAACTGCAAATATACCTGGCATGATCACAGAAGAGTTCAGTTTTCCACATGTGAAGCCAATTATTAATTAGAATTTCCCAAAACTGTAGACTGATGCATTCAAATTAATATTCATACTTTCTTCTACCAATAAATTAAATTTAGAAGTTCACATCTTAATCAACATTTGAGCATATTGTTCTATCTATTATTTTAATGAAATCAATCAACTGACTTATTGTAAAGAACCATACTTATGTCAAGATGGAGGCTGGACACCTCTGATCTTGCTAAAAACTATTTAGAACAGTGGTTTCAATTAGGGGCAACTGTATGCCCTTGAAGACATCTGCACTGGCAGAAGACATCTTGACACATAAGAATGTAGATGGAGAAAGGAAAGGTTCTTTAGGCATAGAGTGAGTGGAGGCCAGGCATGCTAATCAACAATGAAGGAAGAGGGCCCAAACCATAGAAAGATCTGGTC
Source organism: Sciurus vulgaris (assembly GCF_902686455.1). Taxonomy (NCBI): domain Eukaryota; kingdom Metazoa; phylum Chordata; class Mammalia; order Rodentia; family Sciuridae; genus Sciurus; species Sciurus vulgaris. The sequence goes on from NC_136468.1 coordinate 78,315,700, forward strand.
TCAAGTGTTAGTACAGTGGCTTAGATTGAAAAACTGATTTAAACGATGTCCCTTCTGCATCTTGATTACATTCCTAGCACAATGTTAAGCACAATTGTGAAACCAAGTCAATTAACTTTAAATAAACCAAGTGCTATTAAACAGGTTTTCCCAAAACTTTAAATTGATGGATTCAATTTTCAGATTCAGTCCTTTTTTCCTACTTCAATATAAGTTTAAACTTAGAACTAGTTTCATATGTGGTCATTAAATAGACTATCTTGTAGATGGAGTTTAGAGTCACAGCAATAGGAAAAAAAAAACACAAGAAAGGGGGTTATCACATGTAGTATCTAAAATTACAAAAGAAAATTGCATTCATTCTGAGAAAATTGAATTTCTTAAAATCATCCAGTCTAATTTGTTCAAATTTGACAAAAACATTTTTCTCACATGGAAGATGATATCTAACACACTGATATGACAGTGTTAAGGAATGGGAGCAGTTATCTTCCCAGAATACATAGATACTTTTACAATTTTATTAAAATATCAAGTTCCACTGTTTCCTTCCTAATAGTATCAATGCCCTATACTTAAATTAATAAACTAGTCTTTCTTTTGTAAAAATTGAAACCAAGGCAACATGTTTCACAAGCAGGAAACAAAACAAAATGTAATTGTTTTCAAAAACAAATCGGAGACCTCAATGGCCTACAGACATTTATCCTTCTTAGATGGCTGGGATTTAAACTGTCATGAGAAATTCTGAACTGGCTTACATTTTTTGAAACACAGGAACTGACAGTCACAAGGCCAAACATACCCTTAATAATCGATTCAGCCGCATACAGATCTCGTTTGTAGGTCACCTAAAGGACAGATAAACCTCATTAGACTTAACAGAGCAGGAAGGAATGTGAAAGCAATAAAATAATGCCCCAGAGGAAATTCTTGATTTTGGAGAAACTACAAACACATAACAGTGACAATTTCCAAACTAGAAAATAGCGTTAGCAAATCCATATTAAATCATATTCTATTTCTACAAATGAGTGAAGATTTTATTTTTAATCTTTGAATAAATTCAGATATTATGTAGCATTACTTTATGAAATCTTATTAATATAACTGAAGCATTATAATCATAGAAAATGTAGTAGTGTCTTAAGTGTTAACACTACTACTTAATAGTAAGATTTTATACTGGAAGGAAGGAATTCTCTGTATAACAAAAGTCACCAAACCTCATTCTTAGTTGAAGTTCTCAAAGATCAACACACATTAAAAGAGACATCATTCTGAATTATGTCTTTACATACCCTGATAAGATTCATGTTGTCAGATTTTTATTAAAGTGTGGCTCCTATAGAAAGAGCCTACTGGGTACCATTGTGTGGCTAAGATCATTGGTAATTTTCCTTTAAAAACTCAGCCTCCTAATAGTGTTCTGCTATTTGTAATGTAACCTGTCAGGGTATGTATCTGCTCTCTGGCAGATACTTCCCAGATCCTATCCAGTGATCTGTTCAAGTACAGAACATGTACGTGCAACTGCAAAATTAGTTCTCCTGTATCATGAACTGAAAAATGTAGTATATAATAAAATGGTATTACGTAAGTACAATAAGGCAATAGAAGTTCATAACTGAAGTATTCAGATGATTATGATGCAAATGGTCTGAAAATCCATTTCAACAAGTGTTCAGTTAGTGCCTTACCATGCCTATAAAATGGAACTTTCTCCAGATTAGTTCATAATTGGATTTGTACAAATACTTTGTTTAGCTCAAGCACATAAAGCAAGTCTACCCAAAACAAATGGCCCTGCTATGCCTTTATCCTGTCAGGTAAACTGTGGGGCAAAATTATGAACTATTTTGTAGAATTAAAGAGTATTTAATTTGGTAAGACAGATGGTAAGTTGTTCAAAGCAGTCAATCAATCTATGAAAATCAAATGTAGTATCATATTATCTCTAACACAAGCACATGCAAAACAAATTAGAGTCTCCTCTACTATTTAGTTTCTGATCCCCAATACAATTCTATTATCTGGAAAAGATAAAAGAGAAAACACATCAATAGGCTTACACTATACATTTTACCAAATGCACTGATCAGATTCATTCATTCAACAAGTATTAAGCTAACTATTATATTCTAGGCCTTGTTCTAAGTGCTGGGAATAGAACAATGAAGAGTGAGCAAAATTTTTAACCTGTAGCAACTACATTTTAGTCAATAACTTTCTCTTCTGAAATTCAATAAAGCTAGTTAATTTTTTCCTCAAAATTCCAAAGTTAACTAGACATCTGAAATCAAACTTAATTGTTCCAACTTGAAAAAGAAAATACTTTTCTATATTAATCATCTACTCTATATGATAAACTCAGACAAAAATTTAAGGGGGTGATATATAGTTACTTTATTTTCTATTCCCTCCAACTTTGAAGGGTAAAACATTTTATATTAAGATATTATAAAAGTAACTTTTTGCAAATAGAACATTATGATGGATTTTTAAACTTAAAAAAATTCTAGAATTCTTACATGAAAATATTTGCATAGGAACCAGTCCTATGAATAAAATAAATGTTTTTATTACTTAAAGGTTTGTGATTACCTAATATTAACTAACTGTATAAAAACAAAGGCTTCTAAATTTATTTTTGTTACTTCATCCTATGAGCGAGAGATAGCTATTAAAGAAGGATTAAGCTTTTCAATTTGGATTAGCATCTTCTTCATAAAGCCTTAAATACCTCAGCTGCACCTCTCAAAATAAACAGATTTAATGAAAATTAACCACAGAAACTATTTGACAAGCTTTAAAAGTAACTTTTTAAGAAGAGCCTTTTTTTTTTTTTTCTAAATAAAATAGCAAATGTACTTCAAAGAGAGAATTACTGGAAAATGTTGCAATTTTGAATTCATGAGTTATTCTATTCATTTTTTTTAATTTTACAGTATTATTGGTTGTCCTTTCTTTAGTTCTAATTAGAAAAAAAAGGCACCCTAAAAATCAGTTTTCAAGTTGAGTTCTTCTGTCAGCATGATCTGTAGTTTTCCTTTGACCTTGCACAATACCCTATTATGGAAATTACTTTTTTTTAAAAATCCTGTAGTGATGGATTTTTAAAATCAATCCTTTCATAGATGTGTTTTCAAACTCTGCTTCCTGGAGCCCCGGGGCTACATCAAGGATGGCAACAGTGTTCTGTGCAGGTGAGGCTCCAGACTAACATCTGCCACTCACCTAGTTCAGCTCCATCTTTGTTTTCTGCATCTGTGCAATAATTAATCTGAGTAATGAGTTTAACTGAAAAACAAAATTCAATAGAGGAAAATCTTGATGCTTATAGCTACAGACATAATTATCTTTTCATTCCACAAAATTCTCTCAACTACCTCAAGGTACATTTCTGCTGGGGGCCATTCCACTTATATTTTGTGGCTTCTCTCTGTTAGACACAAAACAGTAAAACAGGCATTTCAAATAGAGTCCCATCCCACTGGCGAGGATCCTCCCTGATTAAGACTGCACTTAATGTTTTCGGACATTTCACCTCTCAGGATAATGAATACGTAACCCCAAATACTTAGAAAAAAGCTTTAAAAACTTCTACTTTAAAGGTAGAGAATACTTATTAACAGATATTTTTGGAACTTGATTTCCATTTCATCAATTATGTATACCTAGAAAATATCTTTTGTCTAGACTGGATAACTGTATTTTAAAATCTCTAAAAAAGAAACATCACCACATTGTACTGTTGAGGGCAAAAAAACAAACAAGACTATTTTGTTTCTTTTGTTGTTATACAATGATGCCAGAACACTTGATCTTAAAAAAAAAAGAAGAAAAAAAAAAATGTAGTTCCCATCAAAAGGAATTCTCAAGTCATTCGTTTCAATAATATTGTGATGACACAAATACTTCAAACTCATTCTAAAGAAGCATTTTCAGACAAAATTGCCTGAAATTGTTAAATTTCTTCAATAACTGATTATAAATCTTGTGCCTTGAAGACAGTTTTGACATTTAGAAATAAAAAGTCTGTCATTTAAGACTGAACAGTGTAGTAAGTGACCCAGCAAAGTATTTAAAAGTATACTAGGCCAAAAATATGGTACAACTATAAATTTTAAGTTCTTATGTAGACAACATGAAATCTCCCCAAAACAAAAATGTTTACTGAAGACTTGCCATGGCACAACTACTTAGGAAAACCATGAGGGCCGAACCCTATTTCTGGGAACCAGTGCTGTACTTTCCTGTGGCTGGTCATTCTTGGGAGGTGGGTGGTAACCTGATCATTTTGGGAGATTATTCTCTACCCTGGTGATGGGGGGGAGGGATTAAAATCTGGTCAGCCCCAGATGGAGGAATAGAGGAGGTCTTGACCCTGGCTGTTCCATGGCATGAAACCAAGAAACCAAGAAAGCAGAGAGGCAGCTTCTCCACAAGGTGGGTGAACCAATAAAAAGACAAAAAGGGCAGGGAGGGAAATTTAGTGGAACTTAAAACCAGACATTCAAACCAGACCAGAGACACAGAAGGTAGGCTATAATAAGGAAAAAAATCCCCAGCAGTACAGCCACCAGCATATTTTGCTGACAACATGATTCTATATATAGAAGATCCAAAAAACTCCACCAGAAAACTTTTAGAATAAATCAATTAAGCAAAGTAGCAGGATATAAAATTAACTCCCATAAGTCAATTGCATTCCCATACATCAGTGATGAAACTATTGAAAGAAAAATTAGAAACTACCCCATTAACGGTAGCCTCAAAAAAAGCAATAAAATATTTGGAAATTAATCTAACCAAAGAGGTGAAAGACATCTACAGTGCAAACTACAGAAAACTGAAGAAAGAAATTAAAGAAGACCTTTGAAGATAGAAAGATCTCCCATTTTCTTTAATGGTAGAATAAACATTGTCAAAATGGCCACACTACCAAAAGTGTTATACAGATTTAATGCAATTCCATTGCCATTCTTCATAGAAATAGAAAAAGCAATCATAAAATTCATTTGGAAAAATAAGAGGCCCAGAATAGCCAAAGCAATCCTTAGCAAGAAGAGTGAAGCAGGAGGCATCACAATACCAGACCTTAAACTATACTAAAAGCCATAGAAACAAAATGGCGTGGTATTGGCACTAAAACAAGCACATAGACCAATGGTACAGAAGACACAGAGACAAACCCACATAAATACAGTTATCTCATACTAGACAAAAGGCACCAAAAACATTTACTGGAGAAAGATAGCCTCTTCAACAAATGGTGCTGGGAAAACTGGAAATTCATAAGGAGCAAAAATGAAATTAAACCCCTCTCTCTCACCCTGCACAAAACTCAACTCAAAGTGGATCAAGGACTTAGGCACTAGAATAGAGACTCTGTGCATAACAGAAGAAAAAGTAGGCTCGAATCTCCACCATGTCAGTTTAGGAACTAACTTCCTAAACAAGACACCAAAGCGCAAAAAGTAAAATCAAGAATTAATAAATGGAATAGAAGCAAACTAAAAAGTTTTTTCACAGCAAAGGAAACAATCGAGAACATGAAGAGAGTCTACAGAATGGGAAATAATCTTTACCACATGCACCTCAGATGGAGCATTAATCTCCAGGATATATAAAGAAGTCAAAAAACTTAACACACAAAAAAAAAGAAAGAAAATTACCCAATCATTAAAAAGGCTAAGGAACTGAACAGACACTTCACAGAAGAACTACAATCAATCAACAAATGCATGAAAAGATACTCAACATCTCTAGTAATTAGAGAAATGCGAACCAATACTACACAGATTCCATCTTGCTCCACTCAGAAGGGCAATTATCAAGAATACAAGCAACAAATGTTGGCAAGGATGTAGACAAAAAGATACACTCATATATTGCTGGTCAGACTTTACATCGGTGCAACCACCACAGAAAGTAGCATGGAGATTCCTCAGATAACTCAGAATGGAACCATCATTTGACCCAATCATCCCATTCCAAGGTTTATACCAAAAGGAATTAAAATCAGCATACTACAGGGACACAGTCACATCAATATTCATATCAGCTCAATTCACAATAGCTAAACTATGAAACCAACCTAGATGCCCTTCAACAGGTGAATGGATAAACAAAGTAGTGTATATACACAATAGAATATTACTCAGCCTCAAAGAATGAAATTATGGCAATTGCCAGTAAATGGATGGAACTGGAGAATATTATGCTAAGCAAAATAAGCCAATCTCAAAGAGCCAAATGTTTTCTCTGATATACGGATGCTAATTTGCAATGGAGGCGGGAATAGAGGTACTTTAGACTAGACAGCAGGGACTAAAGGAGGGGAGAAGGTATGGAGGTGGGAAAGATAGAATGAATTGGACATTATTACCCTATGTGCATATATGATTACACAACCTGTGTAACTCTACATCATGCACAACCAAAAGAAAGAATTATACTCCATTTATGCATGATATGTCAAAAGGCATTGTCATAACTAACTAGAAAAAATTTAATTTTTAAATTAAAAATCTGTTTTCATCAGACTCCAGGAAGGTTGTCATTGACCCTGAATGTCTACTTTTTGCATTTACTTTTACCAGAGTACATGTCAAACTTAAAATGATAATCCTCCTCCAATTTCAGATGGCAGTTCAAATAGTCCTATATGCAATCATCAGAAATTTCTGGTCATTCTTCACACTATTGTGGAGTCTCAGACTTCTGCATGCTGGCAGACTCCTCTATTTCAGAATCCTCTCTTGACTCACTGTTCTATGGTCATGAGGTGCCTCTCGATTACATCCAAACATGTCTTTCACTGTATCAGACTTCCAAAGTCACATTTCCAAGTACTTGGCCCTGCGTCTAGTACTAATTTTAGCAGTTTGGCATTAGTAAGACTTTTTAGGCACCTTTATTTAAATGAGAGCCTCTTTGATGTTGTTTGCTAATTTTATACTGATTCCAAAATATATATTCCATTGCTGCGATTTAAACAAATACTCTGTAATCACACACACACACACACACACACACACACACACACACACACACACACACACACAAAGTCATACCACAAAGGGAATTTAAATTTAAGGAAAAGTCATACAATGCCACCAAGAGAAACTAAGTAAGGACTATATGACTAATAATAAAATACCACCAAAGAGAGAAGACAAGAAAGGAGGCAGAAAAAGGAAACAGTGAAACGAAAACACCTGGAATATTTGTACTCAATTTCATCTCACTCAGAAGTGGCATTGAAAAGTTGACATAGTGATTAACAGGACATTTTGCCCAGGCTACCACATGGCTTTTTCAAGTCCAACATCCCTCTGAAGCTCATCATTATTCAAACCTCATCCTCACGTGTCAGGTTCTCTGCCTCTGTCCTGATTCAGGAAGTAATACTATGATCCTGATTCATTTGAGTCCTGAAAGAGTACATCGACCCCTTGGCATGTGTTTCATAGGGCTCTGTAACAAAGCACTACAAAATTGATGGTTTGCAACAACAGAAATTCATTCTCTCTCTGGAAATTCTGGAGGCTACATGTCAGAAACTAAGGTGTAGACGGGTCCAAATTTCCTCTGAAGGCTTTTGGGAAGCTTCCTTCCTGGCCTCTTTCCAGGTTCCGGTGACTGTTGACAATCCTTAGCATTCTTTGGCTTGCAGATGCATCACATCCACATATGATATTCTCCTTGCATCTGTCTCTCTTCTGCTATTCTTATAAGGACCAGTCATGTTGGATTTAGAACCTACCTTATTCCACTATGATCTTAATTAACTTGATTATGTCTGCAAAGAGCTTCTTTCCAAATGTCACATCCACAGGTGGTAGAATTTGGGACATGAACACACTTTGAGAGAGATCATTTAACCCACAAAACAGCATGTGCTAAGTGTCTCAGTGGTGCCAACAGAGGCACTGTGGAAAGACCTGCCATGTTGCAGTCATTGAAAAGACAGTCAAGCTGTATCTGAGGACTAATTCTCTTGCTGAAGACAGTAATGCAATATTAGCACTTCACAAAAAAATAAGGGATACAATTTGTGAGGATGGAGTGGAAAATTCAAAAAGCAATGTGCAGATTCCCTTTTATCCACAAATTTGAATGCTTTACAAGCTTGATGCAGGGTCAGAATTCCCTCAAGAGGTAAATAATCAAACCTCCAGAAGTCAAAAGTGAGGCTGGAGATACTTGACATATTAGTAACAATGCAATGCCTCAGAGGTGCTACTTTTCTTCTTTTCTCCATGGCCTTCAAACTCGGTCTAGCCAGATAGTCAAAGGGAGTTGTGCCAATGTGGATCTGGATCTTTAACAAAACACTTAAGAGGTAATTGCCAAAATCCTCATTATTACTATTTATGTCACCACAAATTTTAGAAGCATACTAATAGTATAGAACTTTGCTAGTTCTCTATTAGTAATAAATGAACAATATGCAAGATGCATACTGAACCAAGTTTTCTTTTTGACATGTGGTTAAATCTTAGAGATGACTAGGAATTAACTCTTCCCTGATTCATTCCAGAGGTAAGATATGAAACATCCCCAGATAGCTTCATAAGTCCTCAAAAGTGCATACTGAGGGGTGGGGTTATAGCTCAGTTGGTAGAGTGCTTGCTTTGCAAGCACAAGGCCCTGGGTTCAATCCTCAGCACTGGAAAAAAAGAAAAAAGGGGTGGGGGGGGCATACTGAGAGAAGTCCACAGGAGCCATCTATAGAAAAGATAAAATGAAAAAGTGCTTGCCTGCTGGGCTAACAACATTTAGATGTTCCTAAATGAGCAACAATATTGTACACATTTTCTCTGCAAGAATTTCTCTGCAGAATTTTTGGACTCCAATACTTTGGGTCTAAGATGACCTCAGCATGCAACAAGGCCCATCTTGTTACTCAGAAAATACCCAATTAATAAACTTTCTGTTCTAACAATGAGGAAATACATTATGGACTCATATAACCTCGATGAAGAAATATACAATGGACTCAAACAAGGGCAAGCCATCCTCCAAGATGTGCCTGTTTCCACAGGAAAGTAAGGTGATAGTGCTACTACCTTGATTCCAGCAATCACTCCATTCTCTCCAAAATAACAAAAGCTGTTAGAAGAGTTGGACTTCATCGGAGCAAAGAGTTCAATTCTTTCTGCAGGGCCAAGAGAGGGTCTGGCCACTGCCCTACTGGTCCAAATTGTGGCAGGTGTGCTTTCAACCTACTTGGAGCCACCACCCAGGCCCAGAAGGAAATGTTGAATGTGGCAGCAGAGTTGCAGTTTTAATTCAATTGGGTGAACAGAACAAGAGGCTATATGTACACAGCAACTGAAAGAAAAAGAAAAAGAGAGAGAGAGAGAGAAAGAGAGAAAACAAAACTTATGGGCTAAAATGGAACTTATCTGAATTATGAGTGAATTTTCTTTAGGCCAAGGCTATATACATATCTATCTATATCTATAGATATAGAGTTACCTATCTCACACTTTCATGGCTCAGGAAACCCAGTAAGACTGATTCCTTTTTAAGGTTCTCATTTTAAAATCTAAGTACACACACAAGCAAAGATCCATAGCCAAGAAACATCTCTTACCTTCCAGAGGTCAGGTGATCCTTCTACAAGTTTGGCTTTAATGTGACAGTATTTTAGAGCCAACTGTAAACATTCCGTTCCAAATTCCAAATCATAGTCACTACACTGGTGTATAAAGGGGTGGGGTGGGGGGAAGAAAAAGTACTCCAAGTTAACCAACTGCAACATAGTTTTAAATAAAACTTTTATTTCATAAAAAATGAAACAAAAGGAAAAGCCTAGAGAATTCACAAACCATTTAATTAGCTACTGATAACATTATAGAATTATCTTCTATTTCCTAAAAGCAAAGCAAAACAAAAACAAATGTTGCAAACATCCTTAATGATTTTGAGCTTCCTCAGTAGCTTCAGGTGTTGAATAAATACTTTATTTCATTTGTCATGTTACATTTCCGAACCCACTTATAAAATGCCTGAAGATGTGACTAAAGAATTACTGTATCAGAAACCTTAATTCAACTAGCATTATGTCCAAACCCCTTTTTTTACATTAAGACATTTATAGGTCATTGTTCTCTTATTCATTTTAAATCCCAAGGTTTTAACTGTATATCAATGAAAGTGGAACAAGTACATTAAAATAGGTTGGAAATCATAATGGAGCACTTATAATTTATTATCAATGAGTATCAACACTAATCATTCTACTACTTTTCTCAAAAGAGTAAAGCTCTGAAAACATATTTATTTTAAAGTGACCAGAAGTGGCATATTTGTTCCTAAATTTGAGTTTAGATATTCCATAAAAGGGATGGTAGGACTTAATGCCTTAGTATTGAAAATATATGCTCCTTAAAAGATTTACAACTTGTTTCTAAACATTGAAACAGTAAAATACAAAGTAACATTTTTAAGCATTTTTGGCATAACCATCAAAACAACCAAGCAATAGGGACTGGGGAGGTGGTAGTTCAGTGGCATAGTGCTTGCCTATTATGCACAAGGCCCTTGGTTCAATTCGAAGTACTGCCAAAAGAATAAAGAAAATAGCCTTGTAATATTAAAGCAGACAGCAATTTGCAATAGAATGTAATCACAGCACAAGAAGATTTATACAGAGCATTCAATGGAAAAAAAAAAAAAAATACTTCATTTTGTCATGAAGGAACCAAGGAAGGCCCATCCAAGGAAACAGTCTCTGATTTCCATTTTAGAGACAATGAAACTGGAGGAGAGGGAACACTGTGCAAGCAAAAGGTGCCATGCAAAGATACTGAGGTTTGAGATGTTTGGTAGGTTTGCATTTTTGGAAAGAGTGTGACTATGCTGGGGGAACTGCAGGAAAGCATCAAGTATGAATATGGTATTTAGCACCCGTGGCGAAACATGCGATATTGTACTGGAGTTTATCTCCTAAATGTAGTGGGTTGCAAGATTAATGAACAAGAAAATGAAACTACATATAGAGGCCCTATTTCACCAGAAGAGTCATGACTTACCTCTTCTTTTGGTATACCACATGACTTATTTTCATAGGTATTTTTAATACAATATTATCAATAGTAGTTGCATTCAAATAAGTTGAAATTAATCTTGATATAACTCTGCTTTGTACTTTCAACATCCACATATTATCAGGTACATGGTATCAGGTACATGATATCAGTAGTACATGAGTGAATGAGGTGTTTATATGGTCAACAGTTCTCTCCTCACTGCATGATTAAATCCCAAAGATAACTCATGATATGCATATTAAGAGAAGCCCATATTAACAGGTACTCCCTTTAGTCTCAGATGGGAAACATCCTGGATGCTGTGCCCCTGCCAGTCATGCACTGTGCTAGACAAGTCAATAGAAAACACATATAGTTCAAGGACATATGAAATATAGACAGGAAATGGAAGCTGGGCATTCTTAGAGACTAGACTGGATTTATTACATACATTAGTATCTCCGGTATTTAGGTGGTTTAGAGTTTTTTTTTTTTTTTTTAAATAAAATCTTTCTTTAAAGGAGAATTCAGAAAGTACACTTATAAAATCTGAATCCCTGTTTCTAAAGAACATTGACTATGGATTTCTGCTCTATCTAGGATATACGAAAAGTAATGCTCACATCTTAACTATAAGAAAAGCAAATGACCTACAAAAGTAAACTTTTTCTTCAGTCCATCCAGCTGTGGTCACAGAATGACCAAAAAGTCTTTAACCTAAGGAAAGGCAAGCCTCTCTCAAGAAGGGATGCAAACACTGGCTCACCCACTTCAAAACACAAAAGCAAGAAAGCCTGAGTGCCATATAGTTAAATGAGAAGAAAGGTAAAAATCTGAGTGAATTTGCTCAAAACCAAGTAGAGGCTACTGAAACAACACAGAACCTCTCTGATCATAATTTTTATCAAGAAAATTTATAATGAATGTGTGGTCGTGGTTTCCTGACATTTTTGACATTATCATCCAACATGGGGTTATGATGATAGCACTTGTGAACAATACAGACACTGCAAACTATCTGCCTCCTGCTACAGTTCAAATCTGGAGTGTCCCACAGAGGCCCATGTGTTGGTCCCTAACCTATAACCCTATGGGGAAGTGCTGGAACACAAAATTTAGGTGGGTCCTACAAGGAACTTTGGTCATTTGGCTATTCTTTGAAGGGGATACTAGGACTTCTTCCTGTTTTGTTTTGTTTTGTTTTCCCAGCTATCATGAGTGAGCAGCTTCTTCTGCCAGGCCCTCCCACCATAATGTATGTAATGTCTCACTATAGACCCAAATCAACAGGACCAGGCATAGACCAAAACCATGAGCCAATATAAACATTTCCTACTTATAAGTTGTTATATCACATATTTTGTCACACTAATGGAAAACTAACACACCCTTAAAGTTGGCCCTAAAACTGTTAAAACACTATTCTACCCAAGCAAAAGCCCAAGGACACTGTAAGCAAAGATCGATCAAATACATGTGTAATGCTCTACTTACCTTGCCCATCTGTTCCTGTTGCTGTCTACTTTGACCATAATATTTTGCTCTTAGCACATTAATCATAGGAGTTATGGGGTTTTTTTCCATAAATCAATCTGGTGATAAGTTGCAGTATATTTAAAATATAAATACCCAATTCTAAAAATAGCACCTATGTTTTATTGGTGTATTAAAAGTATTAAATCTGGCTACCATTATGATAAACAGATATTTTTCTCACATCAACTTATTAGTTTATCTAATAGATATATGCAAATGGTATACATTAAAACTGATGATTCATTCCTAAATACATTTTGCTTAATAGAATCACATACACAGTATAGTGAACATGCAGCGCTATTTTCAATTAAGGAAGGGTTTTAGAATCAGGTAGACTTACATCCAACTGTGGTGCTGCAATCTAACAAGTTATCATCAATAAATGTAATTCATCATATCAATAGACTTAAGGTTAAGAATCATATGATTGTTTCAATATATGTTGAGAAAGCGTTTGATAAAATACAGCAACCCTTCATACTCAAAACACTAGAGAAAATAGGAATAGGAACATACCCCAACATTGTAAAGGCCATCTACGCTAAGCCCACGGTCATCATCATTCTAAATGGAGAAAGCATTCCCAAAAACTGGCACAAGACAGGGATGCCCTCTTTGACCACTTCTATTCATATCATCCTTGAAACTCTAGACAGAGCAATCAGGAAAAGAAGAACTCAAGCTATCACTATTTGCCAACAAAATGATTCTATATTTAGAAGATCCAAAAAACTCCCCCACACAACTTCTAGAACTAAAATGAATTCAGCAAAGTAGCAGGATGTAAAATTAATATGCGTAAATCTAATGCACTTCTATTCATAAGTGATGAATCTTCTGAAAGATAAATTAGGAAAACCACTCCATTCACAATAGCCTAGAAAAATAAAATATTTGGTAATTAATCTAACAAAAGAGGTAAAAGACCTCTACAATGAAAACTACAGAACACTAAAGAAAGCAATTAAAGAAAGTCTTAGAAGATGGAAAGATCTCCCATGTTCTTGGATAGGCAGAATTAATAGTCAAAATGGCCATACCACCAAAGGTGCTATACAGATTCAATGCAATTCCAATTCAAATTCCAATGACATTTCTCATAGAAATAGAGATAGCAATCATGAACTTCATCTGGAAGCATAACAGACCTTGAATAGCCAAAGCAGTCCTGAGCATGATGAGTGAAGCAGTAGGTATCACAATACCAGAACTTTGACTATACTACAGAACAATAGTAACAAAAATGGCATGGTATTGGCACCAAAATAGACAAGTAGACTAATGGTACCAAATAGAGGACACAGAAATAAACCCACATAAATACGGTTACCTCATACTAGACAAAGGAGCCAAAACATCCAATGGAGAAAAGATTGCCTGTTCAACAAATCGTTCTGGGAAAACTGGAAATCCATATGTAGTAAAATGAAATTAAACTTCTATCTCTCACCCTGCACAAAACTCAACTCAAAATGGATCAAGGACCTACAAATTAGACCAGACACCCTGTACCAAATATTAGAAAATGTAGGTCCAAATCTTCATCATGTTGGCTTAGGACCATACTTCCTTATCAAGACTCATAAAGTGTAGCAAATGAAAGCAAGAATCAATAAATGGGATGGATTCAAACTGAAAAGCTTTTTCTCAGCAAAGGATATAATCAATAATGTGAAGAGGCTAAAGAGTGGGAGAAAATCTTTTCCACACACACTTCAGATAGAGCACTAATCTCTAAAACTTATAAAGAACTTATAAAGAACTAAAACTTTACACCAAAATACAAAGAACCTGATCAATAAATGGGCTGAGGAACTGGACAGATACTTCACAGAAGATATACAGGCAATTAACAAATACATGAAAAGGTGTTCAACCTCTCTAGTAATTAGAAAAATGCAAATTAAAATCACCCTAAGGTTCCATCTTACTCCAATTAGAATGACTATTATCAAGAACACAAGCAATAATAGGTGTTGGCATGGATGTGGGGGAAAAGGCACACTTGTACATTGCTGGTGAAGTTACAAATTGGTGCAGCCACTCTGGAAAAGCAGTGGTGGGAGATTCCTCAGAAAACTTGGAATGGACCCGCCTTTGAGACCAGTTATCCTACTCCTCAGTTTAGAGATCATCTTCTGTTTCACATGTTAGACTTCTATATGCTTATGACTCACTCAGCATCCAAACTTAAGCTAATCTTACTTGAGTGTTCTAGCACATAAGGCATGTCAAGTTTTATATTCATGTAAAGTAGCCTTTGACTCTTCTAATATTTTTCAACTTGAAACTAGTTGTTGACCCCTCTGCCAACTGAAAAGTCATCCCCCTAGGATCCTCTAGACCACCATCTTCAGGAGACACTTCTTTTGTGTTGCCTCATGAATACCACAACTCAGAATCCGTTGCAATTTTCTTTTAAACCAACATTTCCCTGGAACAAATCTCTGAGAGTTTCTTTTCCTAGAGTGATCATCTTGAGGGTGTTCAGGGGAAACTCTGAGATTAATATTTTTAGGTCTTCCTTCTTGGACTGGACAGGTTGGCCTAACAAAACTCTTCCAATCCCCAGCCAAGACAGAAAGCTATGTCACCCAGCCACCAGTTTCCCCTTTCAGCCGTCAGTGTGCACGTGGTGTGAGTCACAGGTCCTGGCAAGGCACTCGGGCCTCCCTGGAGCCAGAGCTCTCCCAGTGCACAGAGAGTGCTTCACCCCACCTGCTGCTCTTGGGATAATCAGTTGGGAGGGTGGTTTTTAGAGATCAGACTACTACTTAAGCAGGTTTTAACCAACTGTCTTTATATTGCCTCCTCCAGTCAGTTCCAGAGATCCCTGGTGCTGCCAGGGTCTGAACTTTGAGAATTCCACAACAGACAGACTTTACTTGCCCCACCATTTGCTTGTAATTTGGCCTTCTCAGATCTTCTAGGTCTGTCACCACTAATTCATTTGCTTTCTAGTATTTTTTCTGTCAGTGTCATCTCTCCTATTCCTGTTCTTGAGGGCTTATGTCACTTTTAATCCCTTTCTAGTAAGTTTAATGAGGGTTGAGTAATGAACAAAATTAAATAAATGTTCAGAAACAGGAGTATGTGTATTCTAATTAGATAAATATTCCAAACTATCTCCCATAAAGTTGGTTTCAGTTTATGTTCCCTAACAATGCATGCAAATGTGCAGGATTTTTAACATGAGGTAATAAATATGAACCACAGGGACTGAAAACAACCTTTGAAAAACATTTGGTATATAATGAAATTATTTTTCCTGGGAAGGAATTCCACACTTTCAGAGGTTTTAGAACACAAAATAGTTAGGAAGCAATTGTTTTTGGTAATCATGTAACGATCTGTGGCTACAAATAATCTGATTACATATCCTTCCAGCCTAAACATCATGCACAATACTATTTTGGCAAGGCAGCCTGGGAAGTTTGCCCAACAAAGAACAATATATACATTAGAGTAAAAGTAAATCAAAGGCATGCATGCACAGGTTTCCACTCTGCTGTTACAGAGCCATGCTCAGCATTTCAAGTAGAAACAAAATAGACCATCTTACAGTTTGGTAAACAATGAACACCTGCATTTAATTTATCATCTGGAAATCAAACCTGAAATATTTGCATACATTTATATTGTTGAATTATGCAATGTATTTTAGAATTGCATGAGACATTGTCCAAGAAGCTTTGTTTTTCATATATCAGATCATTTTATGATTAGATAAACAATTTCAGACTAAGTCTGTATGAGGCTGATAATATAGATACAACCTTCACTCCACAAAAATAGAAGTACAAATGATCTGGCTAAGGTGAAGATTTCTTTAGGTACAAATTTTTTAATGAGTTTACGCAGAATTACCTTCACAAAAGGCTTTTCATCCACCTATCAGTGGGGAAAAATAAACCTATTAGTTTATGAAATTTTTGCCAGCTCTATATAAGCCAATACATTATGAAATTAAAGACAACACCATCATACCTGCCAGTTAACAACTTGGAAAATTTTTTTCATGTGTCCAAGTAATTTGGGAGAAGACAGAAAACAATTTTACCAGTAATTGCAAATCTCATTTTAGCCATCTCTGCTGACCTTCACAAATCTTGTCAAACACTATAAAAACTTCATTGGATTGATTTACTCCCTTAGTTTTGATAAACCAATTCAAAGTTAGGCAATTAAGGGAAAAATTAAGATTTGCCCTGAAACAAATTACTAACCTTATGACACAATGAATTTAAATAGTTTTATTGTGTGATATACCTAATACCAATGCAAAACCCAAAGGGAAAAAGTCAAAACCCTACAACACTATTGAAATCCAGAGATAAGTTTTAAATTTCTGCATAAAGAACAAGGCTTTTGCCATAGTATCATATGTAGATTATAAAAATCTGAAATAAGTTCCAAGAAGTATAAAGAAAGAAGGTTCCAGATCCAGAGATCATTTCAATAGCAACAAGACTGGTCACATTATTACCCAAGGTAGATGAAATAGGAAAAAAGCAAGCCCACTTGTTAAGTTAGTGAATCAGATATAAGTGACCAGTAGGACATCTAGTAAAAGTACTTATAGGCTGTTCAAAATGTATGTCCACTGTTTATGGGAGAAACATTAAAAAAGAATAATTGGAAAAGTTAGGGAGCATCTACTCATTTACTAAGCAAATATTTCACTGTGCTGAGAAGGTGAGTAAGGCTGGGGAAAATCATACAAGCAAATGTAAATGAGGCATTCACTGTAGTAAGGGAGGCAGGGTCACACACTGGGGAACTAAAGAGAGGTAACAGTGATTTTATTATATCATGTCTTCCTCTTTGTACATTGATATGTCATAAATTGTACCAAGCTTAAAGTGAGTTTAGAACCATCAATTAAAAGAATCTATTTAAACGCTAGTTAGAAAGTAGCTCTTCTATTGACCAAGATTTAGAATTATTTCCCAATTTCTACACGGCTAGACCAGTAGCCTCTTGTGGACCTACTCAAGCTAACACACACTGACCTCTGCCTTCTTTCTAGTTTTCATTTCACTTATTTCCAAATCTCTCCTGCAAGTTTCCCTTGCAATCTAGTTCCCACACCATCAACTCTTAGACTAAAACAGTTATCTATGAAACTATCTGTGCTCTACCAAACCACATAGCTCCTTTGCTTTAGAAGTATATTTTCTTTTTCTCTACTGTCTGTGTCCTTCAATCAGGAATGATTTCATAACAGAACAATTAAAAATTGCACATACACTAGGCCATCAAGGTAAACACTAAGTTATTCAGCAATAAAACAGAATGAATAGATACAACCAACAGCACAAATAAATCTCAAAATTATGTTTTAACTTGAAAACATGATTTCTCTTATACAATCGTCTAGAAAAGAGTAACTATAAACAGACGAACAGAGTACAGGGCCTAGGCTTATTGAACAGGAGCCAATCAGAGGGAGTCAGGCAGCTTTCGTGGTGTTGAAAACATTCTTAAGGTGGATTGAGGCAGGGGTTATCAGAAAGTTTACTTTTGGCAATACTCACTGAACAACTAGAATGAATTTACTGCATAAAAATTATCTCAGTAAATCTCAAGTAGGAAATAAAATACAAACATTTATAATCAGAACAACTCAAAAGAACAAACTCCCTAGTAATACGGTTAACCCAAGTATAAGAACTCTAGGGAGAAAACTAAAATTTTATTGATGTTTCAAAAGTATCTTTTAGAAACAAAGCATTAAGTATAGATTCTATACTACAAAGATGGCTATTCCAACTTGATTCACAGAAAAACTACAATCAAAATCCAGCAACACTCTTCATGAAATTTGATGAATTGGTCTTAAAGTTTCTATCAAAAATAAGATACAGAAATATATTACCTTTGAATATGAAGAATCAGACAATATGCCTTATTATGTCATACTTATATTGCCATTAAAATTAAGCAAGCAATTTTCATAATGTCATAACATCACTATCATTGTTACATATTAAATACTATAATGCCATAGCAATTAAGATGGAATCTAATAAGAAGAAAATTTGCCCATGGAACTCCATAACAAAAAAGGATCCATTGATTTAGTAATAACTGACATGTGACATAACTGCTACTATAAGTGGGAAGCTGATAAGGAATTATTCAATTAATACTGCTAGTGAAATTGGTTATCATTGTAAAAAATAACAATTGTTCTGTACATCAAATAACATACTAAAAACTTCACAAAAAAAGGTATATAGAGTATTTTATAACCTCAGAGTAGAATTTCTTAAATGGAAAGACTGATATTCTATTACATTTTAGTTAAGAAATTCTCTCATCCAAAAGTCCCAGAAGTCTAAAAAGCAAAATCCAAGTGAGAAAGGTATTTGCAACATCTATAACAAATAACATTTATCTAGAATATAAAGGACTCTAAGAAATCAATGAGAAATAAGTGAACATAAAAATTAGTAAAGAGGAATGGAGGAAGGAGGGACTGTATAGAGGGAAAAGAAGGGTGGGAGGGGTGGGGGGAAAGGGGAAATAAATAACAGAATGAGTCAAAAACTATTACCCTATGTAAATGTATGATTACACAAATGGTATGCCTCTACTTCATGTACAGAGAAACGATGTATCCCATTTGTTTACAATAAAAATAAATTTAAAAAAACTCATGTGTGAGGCAATGCAATAAAGTTTAGAGATGAAATGACTGAGTTATAAGAGGTTTAACCTGATCAGTGAATTAATTCCCTGATAGGGATTAATGGAGTGGTATCTGAAAGCACATAGGGTATGGCTGGAAGAGGTGTGTCACTGAGGACTGCTTTGGGGGTTTACATTTCATCAGGTGCTGAGGAGCACTCTCACCCCATCTCTCTCTCTGCTTCTTGGGGCAATGCCCTAAGTTGCTGTCCTTCACCATACTGTTATGCTATGATGTTTTGCCTCTTCTTGGGACCTGAGAAATGAAGTCAGCCATCTATGGACTGAGACCTCTGAAACCATGAATCCCAAAATAAATTTTTCCTCCTTAAAAAAAAAAAAAAAATTAGTAAAGAGATTTTGCAAAAGGAAACACAAAGGTCCATACGTATCTGAAATTCAACATCCATGAGATAAAAGTTTAACTTTTACTGAATTGGAAATATAAACCATGGCAAGTGTTGAGTATAAAGAACTTTCACATCCATGGCTTGGAGTGTAAGACATCACCACCACTCTGCAAGACATTTTGGCCTCTCTAGTAAACTTAAACATACATGCTTCGCGTGACAAATTCCTCTCACAGATTCATTTCCTAGGTATAAATTTCACATAGACCCAGGAGACACAGAGAAGACTGTTACAGTTGGTGGAATTATTGGCCCCTCTTGTTCAATCTCCACAATCCATATCAATGACCTTTACTACATGACTTTGTAATTCTACTAAATGAGTGGAGGATGTTTTTCCTGCCCTTCAACTTTAGGTATGGCCCAAGACTTTACTTGTCAATAGAATGAAGAAGAATGATAGTGTGCCAGTACCAAGTCTAAAATATACAGGTTCTCTCATGATTGCACTGCCATCTTATGCCTCTGCTAGCCTCTATTAAAACTCTGGCACTAGCTAACATTCCCACCTGCAGGGAGAAGCACAAGTAGCAC
Organism: Sciurus vulgaris; assembly: GCF_902686455.1. Classification (NCBI taxonomy): domain Eukaryota; kingdom Metazoa; phylum Chordata; class Mammalia; order Rodentia; family Sciuridae; genus Sciurus; species Sciurus vulgaris. Next base: position 78,335,921 of record NC_136468.1, read on the forward strand.
AGATCCATGAAATATGTGATTTTTGTTTTAGGCCACTGACTGATGATATTTTTCTTAATATTTGTGTAGTAGGAAACTCACATGAATATCAATTGCATACCCTCAAAAAATGTATGTTGAAATGCTTACCTCTGGCATCTCAGGCTCTGATCTTCTCTGGAAATTGTTTTTCCAGAGGCAATCAAGTAAATTGAAACAGGCCAGAGACCCCACCCACCCAAAAGACCTTGCCAAAATTAGCTTCTCCTCTTGTCAGATCAGTAGGATGTCTGTGAAGGTTATTGTGGTTGGTAATTTCCTCTTTCTTGCAAAATGCCAGGTTTGCACACAAAAGGTGTGAAAGAGTTAGTCTGCAGACGTTGTGCACAAAAATATAATCTGGGTTTCTTTTTTTTGTAAACACTTGTGAAACCTGTGTCTGGTCTAGGGATTGGAACAGAAAGTATTTGTCATATGAATCTCCACATCCCCCCACCTGCCCACACTGAGTATAAACTTCAAAGCACTTTCAAAATCTTCTTTAAGAGGAATAATTCTTAGGTGAGAGTCACCTCTGAACCCTGCAGTCCATAAAACTGCTTCCTGAAAATTCCTCAGGTGTCCAGACTCTTCTGTCCTACTTTAAAATAAGGTCATTATGATTGGTGTCCGCATAAAAACAAGAGAATTTAGACAAGGATAAAACCCGAGGAGAGAGTATACAAACACACACAAGAAGACAGCTAAGTATCTGGAGTGATGCAGCTAAGAGCCCAGGAAGGCAAGAACTGCTGGCAAACACCAGAACCTAGAAAATACAATGAAGATTCTGTCCTAGAGTCAGCAGAGAGCGCATTCCCTGCCAAGACAATGATTTTAGACCTTTAATTTCCAAAAACTGCGAAACAGTAAGTTTCTGGTTCTATTAAGCCACTCAGCTTTAGAATCATTTTATGGCAGCTCTAGGAAACTAACACATGCTCCCTCAAAAACAATGCAGAAACAAGAATGCCAAAACCTAAAAATTTGCCTCGGGAGGCAAAGAAACTAAGAGAAGAAAAAGTCTATGAAAAGGCCTACAATAATGTGTAAGATAAAAAAAAATCTATCTAATTGATTTTTGTACTGAGACAGGGTGGCTTCCAGGGCAAATGCTGCAAGCACAGGCTGGCTTAAGGTGGGTGTAAGAAGGCACTATTATGGATGAGAACAGCTGGGATTGCCCAGTGGAAGTACAAGGAGAAAAACCAAAGGAAAGTAGAGAACCCAAAATTTGACAGTCAAGGAAATAAAACCTACCTCCTTGTAAGGAGCAAAAGTTAAATGTGTGACATTCTGTTTGCTTTGTAACTTACAAAAAACAACTTGTTGACTCTGTGCTGTGTAACTTGCAAAAAACAACTTGTTTACTCTGTGCTGTGTAACTTACAAAAGTAACTTGAGTGCTCTGTGCTGTAATGAGGTAATGATATGGTGTTGCCCCAAGATAAGATTGATGTTGCCCCAAGTTGGAGACATGTGCAACTGACCCTGAGTAAGATACTAACTTCCCTCGGATCAAGACCGGCTGGCAGGGTCTGATAAAAAGGGTTTAAAAGGACTCATGATGAGCCTAGCTCCAGTCCCCATTTTACACCAATGACGCCAGTGTTGCGCCAAGCCTGAAGGGGACTCACTGACTTGTTCATTGCTTGGTGGACCATCCATCATCCTGACCGTGACCGAGACGTTCCTGTGGAAGTGACAGCGGAGCTGCACATGTGCATCTTGCCTAAGACGTCTCCGCCCGGCCTGCCTGCCGTGACCTTGCCGGCCTCCTTCGCCTTCCAACTGTCCTCCGCGGATCAGGACTCCGGCCGGAGGGAGTTCCCCAGGGAGACCTCCTGAGCTGTCTTCCTGACTGACCTCTGGGAGTCGCTGCCCTTCGACTCAAGACACGTCACACAGGAGTGGACCTTAGGAACAGGTCTCGGTAAGGACTGAGTTTTGTTTATTCGGGGCTTATAATAATTCAGTGATTAAGTTATGTGTGATATTGGTGTGACTAAGGTTAGAATAACTGTAAATAATGTGTGATCAGCATCAAATAAAAGCCAATTGGTTTTGGACCAAATTTATTCTCATCAACTCCTCCTTGCTGCTCAACACTCCTACCTCTGCAAAGACTCTCAAACCAAGAAAGACCTGAGGGTATAGATAGAGTCCAGGGCCCTAGAGGCCAATCCAGGAAGGACACCTGAGACCTAATGAAAGATTAGAGTAGGAAAACTGACAATATTGTCCGGTAAGATTTCCAACTTTCTATGGACCAGTGATAGACATTTGCTCCCATTCCTACACTTTTTAAAGAGAAGTATTTTTTGTGGGTACTTCAAATTTCACAAACTATTTGCGTACATTGGGAACACACAACTTCATTTTAGTTCACAAGACTCCAGATGAACAGACACTATATTAAGATCTGATATAAATCATGACATCTTGACATGATGATGTGACTACACAAGACTTTAAGGAGTCCTAGGGTATTATTAAGAATGAGAATAATTGTGCTAACAGCATAAACTCTAGTAGGTAGCATTTGGGGACCCAAATCTACACAGTTCCCCATATCTATACCTTTTGCCAAGTAACTTTACATATCTCCCCGCTAACGCAAGAAATCTAACTTCCTATGCCTTGATGTTAAGTATGGTCACGTAATTTGCATTAGCCAATAGAATGGAGCAGAAATGCCAGTGTACCAGTTATAAATCTAGACTTTAAAAGGCCTTGTAGATTTCTCCTCTCTTACACTTATTCCACCTCCTTAAGAACATGCCTGGGTAGTCTACCTGTCAAAGAATGAAAAAGTATGGACCAGAGCTGTACAAAAAGCTTTGCTGTCTAGCCTAGTGCATTCTGTCACCACCTAACTCCATTAAGTCCCACCTAACTCAAAGAAGCATGAGTATGTATTTTTAAATTAAGCTATTCTCTTCCCAGATTTTTATTATACACTGTTTGCATAACAAGAAATATGAAATTTTAAAGTTTCAAATTTGCCAAAAATTAGAAAAAATTCAATGAATAAACAGTCCCCAGTTAATGCAATTCAAAATAGACTGCGAATAGATGCAATGGTAATATCAAGAACATTTTGCAAAAAAAAAAAAACTAAGCAATTTAGAAACACCTACTTGTACACTAAAACTAGAGGAAGGTGAGAAATGTATTAACACAATATTAAAGAAAATTGAAAGGAAAGGAATAATATCAGGAACAGGGATGCAAACAGGAAAAACAAACTGAAAACATTAAATGATATGCTGGCAATATTCTAACTTGTAAACTAGATGAACACAAAGTAAAATGCCCATTATCTGTCTTTAGATAAATTTACCAAGTGTATATAATATATGCTAAGGAATATGTTATGTCACACATTCATACATATACATACAAAAGCCTTCCTGGCAGAAAATGAACTAAGGTTTTCATGTCCCTGCCTCACCAGCAGAGAACTAACATGTGGTCCCCTGTTTAAGATAAAATCCACAGCAAAGACACTTGCAGACTGATGAGGTATTCAGCCATTATAAATCAACATTATCTGAGAACACTGACAGGTTAGGATTGCAGTAATTCTTTAATAGGTGACAATCTATTCTGAGAAACTTCAAAAGTCTCCTTATCAAGGTGTGAGGTTATTTCATTTGATTTACTATGAGCAAATCAATGAACACAGATTAACAGGTATGCCTTTCCTTCACATTCTATGTATTACATCATTGGAAAAACGCAGCATACCACTGGCCACAACCAACTTCCCTGGTGCCAACATACCTAACTTGGGCCCTAGACTTCAATGCAATTAGATCCCAACAAGAAACCAATAAACTACCTTGGCCCTTGTCACTTTGAAAACAGTTGCCCTCTATCTCAAACAAATAGTATAAAATGCCAATAAGTTATATACCACTATTAACAATCACAATCTGATTATCCATATATTCTGCCCATAATAGTGTAATTATAAAATACTGATAATTCTGACTTCACCTCTCATTTTCAATTTCAATAGTGAAGGTGCTTTTCAATCTTTGCCTAAGTTTATTTGCTTCTGTTCCAATACTTAAAACACATTATACTTGAAAGGTTTTAGAGTTAACTATATAGAGGTTCTCCCCACCTTTTTTTTTTTTTTTTTTAAAGGGGAAATAACAAGGTCACAGTCCCTGCTAAGGAAGTGCCAACTGTTTATTTCCTGTCATTCCCTCCCCACCCCACTCCATAGACTTTTCTAAGTGATTATAGAAGACCACTCTTCAAAGCAGTCTGTTGATGATCAGTGGTTTATAAACTAGATGAATTGGCTGACAAAGTCAAATAAATTATGTTCCATCTGCAGGGAATTTGTCCTAGAACACAATGAAAGAATTTCCAAGTTGGGAAAGGAAGTCAAACTTTCCCATGCCATGCACTTTTCTTGGAGCTGGAGAGCTATGGAAACTAAAGCTGAAATTACAAAGACAAAAATCATAGATTAAACAGATGGAGAAGGGGGTGGGAATGGACTCATTATGAGAAATCAAAAACCCTAAAAATAACTCAGGTCCTAACTTTTCAGTTACCAACCAACTATATTTTTTTCAGTAATTTATGTCTTACTTGGAAAACTTTGAGTTTCTTTCCTTGAAAACATGAGATAGTCAAGAAGGTTCCAATAATACTGGAAAATTCCAGAATAGTAAGAATTGTCAAGAGAAGCAATTATTTCAAATCTCTCCAAAAGGGTGATGACTGTACAAATGTGATAGCAAAACCGGTGACCATTAAAAAATGTGTCCAATCATTCAAAAACTTATTACACCAAAATGATAACTGTCAGACTAAAGCTCTCCAAGAGTGCTGCCTAAATACCCACTCATGGGACATTTAAATCTTCAGAATATCAGCTCATCATCTATATGAAGACTGATGGAATTTTCTATTATGCATGATAATTTTATATACCCTCCATTAAGAGACAAATGTTTCCATTTTTAACTTTAAAATACATTTGCACAAAGGAATCTACCACACAACCATCAAATAGGAATGCTTTATGTCTTTTAAAACAATAATTTGGTAATAGCAGACTTTTAACATAATAGGGTAAGGAATTGTCTGCCAAAAACCACTTTTAAAATCTTCATCTTTTTTAAAAATATTTTTAGTTACAGATGGACACAATACCTTTGTTTATTTAGTTTAATATGGTGCTGAGGATCAAACCCAGTACCTCATGCCTGCTAAGCAAGTGCTCAACCACTGAGCCACAACCCTAACCCTAAAATCTTAGTCTTTGTACTGGAAAAAAAAAAAAAAAAAAATCATGGTAACACTCTTCCTAAAGATTTTGTCTTATTCCATTTTTGTTGCTATGGCAGAATATCTGATGCTGGGTAATGTATAAATGCGTTCTATTTGTCCCATGATTCTAGTGGCTGTAGTGTCCGTCATGACATTGGCATCTAATAAGAGCTTACCTATCTGCATCACAGGGTAGAGAAGGAGGGATAAGGGAAGAGTAAAGTACATAAAAGGAACAAGCACAAGGGGTGGCCACTCTTTGTAACAACCCACTCTCACAGAACCAACGTCATGGAAGAACTATAGTTATCTCCTCAGAGGGTGGTGCTCATCACTTCTCAATACCACTACATTGACGACCAAATTTCTAGCACAGGAATCTTTAAGGGTTACACCCAAACCATACCCAAGTCATGGGAAACATGTTTTATCCCATACAAATATGCTTTAAATAAGAAAAAACTGGGACAAATGTCAGTGAGAGCATTAGGGTTAAAACAAACTCCTACTGAAGCCCAGGTCTAAGTCCTCTGCAAGGACTGCAGTCACTCCCAGATTAATAACTACTATTTCCTGAATGTTGACATTTATTCCCTGCTATTCAATGTTAGCAAAAACACATCCTCACTCCTATGGGATTATGACGATATTAAACAGACCTCTAACAGACACAGGCCAAAATTAAGTACAAAGTGGGTGGGGGCAACCTGCTGATGAGTTTTCATTGTGAAGATAAAGACTAAAAAACATGTAGGTATTAAAGGAGGAAATTGTTAACACATACATGTCACGGGATCTAGAGAGATCATTTGTCCTATGAGGCCAGTCACAGAAGTTCTGCACCTCTAGGGAATGCTCCTATAAGCCAAAGATTTAATAGACATCAAAGTTCATCTTAATTATTATCTTAATCTGTAGGCACCAGGACCACATAAAAAACTGAAGCAATATTATTGAGAGTGGAGAATTAATGTATATTAAATACATTGAATAAGTTTATGTGCATTATGTTCCAAGTTTAAAAAAAAGATTCAATACATACCTACTAGTTCTTGCCAAATTTCATAGAATTTAAGTATATGAGCAATTCTTTTACCAAAGTATGCTTATGAAACATTTCTGCATGATAATACTACAGACTAAAAATTATGTCATTTAATATAAAGCAAAAAGATAAAACTCTCTTCCTCCATGATGTAACTCCAAATTAAACCAATTTTGTCTAGCACGTAAAGGCTACCAAATCACAAAAACACTACTGTATTTACATCAGCCAGTACCATTTCTGACTGCTTTGCTATAATAGGGAAAAAAAATAGTGTTGAATCTTAGTTATCTTTTTCCATGTCAAATAATCAGTGACTAGAGTTAGATATTCCAAATCATTTTTGTCATGTTTTTATTCTTCCCATTTTTCTCAGAAGACTAATTCCTAGAGGATCAACATGAGCAAGCCTGAGATTTAAAAGCACCCAGCCTTAGAAGGGCCTAAAGGCTTTTGTGAATTTTACCTACACAAGCTTGACAGTGACTATTGTTAAAAAAAAAAAAATCTCCTGCTTTTGGCAAAAAGTTTCTTCCTCAGGATATATTAGTTAATCAGAGACTGAACTTCTAGAATTTTATCAGATTGTAAGTGAACTGGGAGAATAGAAATATCCAATTTGAGTTACCTCCAGCCTTCCCCATGGGAAAAGAAAAATACCCAACTCCAGTTCAACTCGAGCAATCCTGTCCTACCTAAGATTAGAGAAAAATCTTGTCTTAGAAGTTCACATTTGGGCATAGGATCACAAAAGTCTGAGATCTTATAAACATAGGACTATGTATGGAACACTTTACCACCTCCAAACCTTACCACCAAATTACTAAAGGTCTATTTACCAACAAAGCTCATTATCTAGTATATCATGTTCATATTTCAACAAAAAGTTACCAGTCATACTAAAAGACAAAAATCCAGTTGAGTAGAATGAGCAAGACCAGAACCAAACACAGCAGAGATGAAGAAATCACCACAGGGAGAATGAAACTATGACTATTCAAAAAGGGCTCTGCTGGTTAAAACAGAGGGCAAGGAAGAACACTTGGGCAATCTGAGTAGACAGAAATCCTAACAAAAGAACAGAAATAAAAAAACAGTAACAGAAATCAAGAACAACTTTGGTAAGTGAATTAATAGGCAGAAATAGCTGCAGAAGAATTTCTGAGCTTGAGGATCTCTAAAAACAAACCTCCAAAGATGGAAAGTCAAGAGAACAATGACTGGGAAAAAAAAATTAAGAATTGTGAGATGACAATGACAGGTGTAACCTATGCATCATAAGAATGCAAAAAAGAATAGCATCAGAGGAAAGAGTTGAAAAAATAATGATTGACAACCTCCTCAAATTAGCATTGATAGCAAACCATACATCTAGGAAGTTCAGACACCAGGCATAAATGCCAAAAATCTACACTGAGGCATAATGTATTCAAACCACAGAAAAACCAAAGAAGAGGGGAAAAAATCCTTAAAGAAACTAGAGAAATAGAAAGAGAAAGTGCCTATAGAGTATTACATTCAATTTCTCCAAAACAATGCAAACAAAAAGAATGGAGTGAAAATACTTAATGCTGTGAGAAAAAAAAATACCACTCACCTATAATTATATAGTCTGTGAAAGTATTCTTTAGAAGAATAAACATTCCCAGAAACAAATCATTGCCAGTAGACCTACCTTGCAAGAATGTTCAAAGAAGCTCTGCAGACAAACAGAACTTGTGTTAGCTTTCCATCACCATGATCAAAATGCCTAAAGAGAACAATCTAGTGAAGGGAAAGTTTACTTTGGTAATGGCTTCAGAAATGTTAGTCCATTTTCAGCCACCTCCACTGATCTGGGCACACAAGGCAGAATATCATGACAGAAGGGTATAGTGAAGAAAGCTGCTCAGTTCATGGCAGCCAGAAAGCAGAAAAAGCGGAAGAGACTGGGGACAAGATAAACCCTTCCAGGGCATACCCACAGTGACTTAATTCCTTCAATTAGGTCTTATCTAGCAGTAATCCATTCAAGTCTTAATGGGTTAATTAATCAAATGGATTAATTCATTGAAGATGTCTGAGCCCTCCTGAGCCAATCATTGCCCTTCTGTCCCACCTCTGAACCTTGCTGCACTGGGAACCATCATTTCAATATTCAATACATGAGCCTTTGTGGGGATACTCCAGATAAGTCCACATAAGGACTTTTGTTTTATTTTTGTTTTTATACTGGGGATTGAATCCAGGGGTGCTTAACCACTTAGCCACATCCCCAGCCCTTTTTATATTTTATTTAGAGACAGGCTCTTGCTGAGTTGACATAAGAGTTTTACAGAAAGCCAGGGGAAAAAACTTTTTATTGTTCTTGATATAAAAAATAAAGTATGATCAAAACAATATAGTTGCAATCTATTTGATTATATATGCTTATGTATAGTCATGTACATGTTAATGTGTTAATATGACAAGAAGACAGATGAAGATAATAAAGTTATAAAGTACTGTGAAGACAATGTAGTATGAAAGAAGACTGATTAGCTGTAAATATGTATTGCAACTATTGCAAAACACAGAAAAGCGTTAGTTGACATGCTAAGGGAAAAAAGTCAAAATGCTGATTGAGACTAAAAAGGCAGAACACTGAGAAAAGAAAATGGAAACATACAGAGAAAAAAAAAACTGTTGTTTAGGAGAAACACACCTTAAATATCAACACATATATAATCTATAGAGAGATTAAGAGTAAATAGAGAAAGATAAACCATGCTAACACTAATCAAAAGACAGTGGGGGAACTGGGGTTTTAGCTCAGTGGTAGAGTGCTTGCCTAGCACATGTGAGGCACTGGGTTCAATCCTCAGCACCACATAAAAAAATAAATGAATAAAAGTATTGTGTCAATCTACAACTAAAAAAAAAATTTTAACACAGTGGGAATGCCAAAATTAATTTCATACTTAGTCAAATGTACAACAAGAAAAGTTATTAAGGATAAAGAGGGATAGTATATAATGATAAAGAGGTAAATTCCCCAAGAAGACATAGATTTTATTACACAGACACCTAATAGACAGTTAAAAACATGAGACAAAGACTGAAAACTGAGGAATACATAAACCACTCTAAATGGACAGATTTTAAGCAGAAATAAAATCAGTAAAGACAATTGATCTCAGGAGCAAATGGGTAGAATTGATACATGTTGATGATTTCATCAGAAGATACTCTTCAAGCTCACATGGAATATTCACCAAGACAGACTATGCATAGGACCATAAGGAACACCTTAATATGATTTTTAAAATAGAAATATTATCAGACCACATGTAATTAAGCTAGAAGTCAATATGTAAATTCCAAAATACATAGATAACATACTTCTAACACCTGTCATTGAAGAAAGAGGAATGGTAAATTATTTTTAATGAAAGCAAAGTGGAACTGAAAAAATTGGGGAATGCAGCAAAAACAGTTCTTAGAGGGAAATTTATAGCATTGAATGCATGTATTAAAAAAGAATATTGCTATAGTTGAATGTGTTCCCCAAAGTTCATGTGTTAGAAACTTAATTCCCAAATGGAACAGTGTTGGAAGATTTTCAATGCCATGAGTGAAGTAACCAACAAGAATAAGTTAGAGGAGGGAAAGTTTCTTTTAGCACATGGTTTCAGAGGTTCCATTCATAGTTGGCCAATTCCATTGCTCTGTACCCAAGTTGAGCCAGAGGAGCATGGCTAAAGGGCACAACAAATGAGAGGTACTCAACTCATGGTAGCCAGAATAGAGAGAATGAACGGAAGGGGCCACAAAGAAGATAAATCCTTCCAGGGAATGCCACCAGTGACCTACCTCCTCCAGCAACCACCCACCTGCCTTTTACCACTCAGTCAATTCAAACGAAGACTCATGAGCTTACAGCTCTTATAATCATCTCACCTCTTAACATGCCTGCATTAACACAGGGGTTTGTGGGGCACCTCATATCCAAAACATAACTTTCCACCCCTTATTCCCAAAAATGCAAAAAATTTAGTCCATCTCCAAGATTTCCCATAGTCTTAATTTAATCACTAGTGTCATGTTACCAGAAGAACAAACAAATAGATCAATGGAACAGAGTACAGAATCTAGAAACAGACCCACAAAATTGTAGTCAATTGATCTTTGAAAAAGAAAAAACATTGAAGAAAGCCTTTCAAAAAATAGTGCTGAACAGAATGAAACTAAACCCGTATCTCTCACCATGCACGAAACTAAACTCAAAATGGATTCAGGACCTTGGAATCAGACCAGAGACCCTGCATCTTATAGAAGAAAAAGTAGGCCCAGATCTTCAACATGTCGGCTTAGGACCAGACTTCCTCAACAGGACTCCCATAGCACAAGAAATAAAAGCAAGAATCAATAACTGGGATAGATTCAAACTAAAAAGCTTTCTCTCAGCAAAGGAAACTATCAGCAATGCGAAGAAAGAGCCTACAGAGTGGGAGAAAATCTTTGCCAATCATACTTCAGATAGAGCACTAATCTCCAGAATCTATAAAGAACTCAAAAAACTCTACACAAAGAATGCAAATAATCCAATCGACAAATGGGCTAAGGAAATGAACAGACACTTCACAGAAGATCTACAAGCAATCAACAAACATATGGAAAATGTTCAACATCTCTAGTAATAAGAGAATGCAAATCAAAACCACCCTAAGATTCCATCTCACCCCAATTAGAATGGCGATTATCAAGAACATAAGCAACAATAGGTGTTGGCGAGGATGTGGGGAAAAAGGTACACTCATACATTGCTGGTGGAGTTGCAAACTAGTGCAGCCACTCTGGAAAGCAGTATGGAGATTCCTCAGAAAGCTTGTAATGGAACCACCATTTGACCCAGCTATCCCACTCCTTGGCCTATACCCAAAGGACTTAAAATCAGCATACTACGGAGATACAGCCACATCAATGTTCATAGCTGCTCAATTCACAATAGCCAGATTGTGGAACCAACCCAGATGCCCTTCAGTTGATGAATGGATAAAGAAACTGTGGTATATATATACAATGGAATATTATTGAGCCATAAAGAATGATAAAATTATGGCATTTGCAGGCAAATGGAAAAATTGGAGAATATCATGCTAAGTGAGATAAGCCGCTCTCAAAAAACCAAAGGACGAATGATATCGCTAATAAGTGGATGATGATGACACATAATGGGAGGAGGGAGGGGTTAGTGTTAGGGTGAGAGTTAGGGTTAGGGAGGGCGGCAAGAATGAAGGAAGGAAGGACTGTATAGAGGGAAAAGAGGGGTGGGAGGGGTGGGGGGAAGGGGAAAAAACAGAATGAATCAAACAACATTACCCGATGTAAATTTATGATTACACAAATGGTATGCCTTTACGCCATGTACAAAGAAACAACATGTATCCCATTTGTTTACAATTAAAAAAAAAAATGAAAAAAAAAATCGTGCTGACACTGGAGACACACACACACACACACACACACACACACACACACAATGTATCTAGAAACTAGAAACAGGCACTATGTCCTTTCCAAAGTTAACTAATAGCATATCAAAGACCCAAATGTAAAAAATGCAGAACTATAAAACTCTAGAAGATAACAGAAGAAAATCTCTTGAAACAACTCCAAAAAAAATCCATAAATAAAAAGGTGGATAAACTGGAATATACAAAAATTAAGAACTTCTGGTCTGTGAAATCCTATGAAGGGAATCAGAAACCAAGTCACAAACCAAGAAATTACATGTACGAAAGATATTTGCTAAAGGAATGTTATGCAAAACATGAAAAGAAGGGTTTAGGAGATAGATCAGTGGTAGAGCACTTACCTAGCAAGTACAAGGTCCTGGGTTCAATCCCCAGTCCTGCACAAAAAATGGTGAAAACTAAGAAAACATGGCTCCCAAAAATGAACCCAAGATCCTGTGAGACACCTCAAAGAAGACAAATGTGAAATAAGAAAATGAAAGAACAATAACAAAAATGAGATAATGTTTTACACAAAATATACTGGCAAAAATTCAGAAGACTCACAACCTTAAATGCTGACATGATTGTGAAGAATACCTCATTTGTTGATAGTGGGAAAGCAAAATAACACATCTACTTTGAAAGCTAGTACTGCAATTTTTTATGAAACTAAATATACTCTCTTATCTATGTGTTCCAGCAATCTCCTTTATTGACACTGATCCGAAGGAGTTGAAAACTTATGTCCACTCAAAAACCTGCATGCAGCTATATATACAGTTTTATTTATAATTGCTAAAAATTAGAAGGAACCAAAATATCCTTCAGTAGGAGAATGGATATAGAAACCGTAGAATATCCAGACAATGGAATATCATTCACTGCTAAAAATAAGTGTTTATTAATCCAAGAAAAAAATATGGAGAAACAACAAATGAATATTACCCAATTAAAATATCCAATCTTAAAGGTGCATACAACATGATTTCAACTATATGATATTCTTCGAAGGTAAGCTATGAAGAAAGTGAAAGCATCAGTGGTTGTCAGATGTAGCAGGGTAGGGATAAATACAGCACAGAGGATTATTAGGGCAGTGAAAATAATCTGTATATTACAACAATGGACACATGTCATTATACATTTGTCCAAGCCTATTTAATGTACAAAACCCAGAGTGAAGTCTGATATAAATAATAGACTTCAGGTGATAATTGTTTCAATAAAAGGTTCATTAATTGAAACAGAGACTAGTGAAGGATGTTGGCAATGGGAAAGGAGATATATACCCAGAGGTAGGGACTATATGAGGTATCTCTGTACCTTCTTTAATGTAATACTGTCAATGTATCTGTCGATGTAATACTGCTTTATTTTTATAACTTTTTAAATTTTTAGTATATTACACATAATAGAGGAGTTCATTTTGACATATTCATGCATGCATACAAAAGTTTTCTCCATTTCATATCCCAGTACTATTACTTTCCTTCCCTTCCTTCTTCCTCTGATCCCCTTCCTCTACTCTATTGGCCTTCCATTTATTTTTAATTGATAGGAAAAGCATGATCATCTCTGCTTGCCACTATTTATCCATACCTTCCCTTCACCTAAATCGAAGTGAAAAATTAGAATAAAATGACTAAAGTTGTCTACAAGTTCTAAAATTCAAATGATTGGTTCATGACAATCACAGCATCTGTTTTAGTCATTGGCCCACATTTACCCAGCAGAACTTTGATTATGTCCTAAAAATTTTCAACTCAATATGTAAATAAAAATGTATGCTTTATTTTTGTTTTAGTTACTGGTGCCCTCAATAACTAAAATATGTCTTAAATAACAGAGCTTAAACACTATTAAATTTTAGTGGGAACTCAACTACTAACTCCCCATAATGTGAAAATGAACTATTAGTCTAATGAAATAAAATATGCTAAAGTATCACATAAGTTATTTCTAATAATAGTTAAAATATCAAAGCATGCTTAAATTTGCATTTTAAAGATATGTCCAATGAAAAGACATTGAAAATATTTGTGTAAATTACTGAAACAGAATTAAAAGTGATATTATAGATATGGCAATGTAAATAGTTTCTATAGTCAACAACCAACCTTGAAATATTTACATATTTGACTCTTGTGTATTTCATGTTCACATATCTATGCACAAAAACATGCAGAAAGTAAAATGGGCGGAGGGAATCAAATAATCCAGTTACATGTTAAAAGGATTAACATACACAAAGAAAATGTTTCAATGAATAGCTCCAAAAATTCTTTCCATAAAAGAAATGAAAACTTAGGCAAGAATTATAAGACATGTTGCAATATGCACAATATTTAAGTATAGTATTCTGAATCTTGGTTTAAAAAAAAAATACTTAGCCATAGCATTTGAATTGATATTTCCCTTGCCAACTCTAAGGCTGATGGCAACGTACAATTACAATGAAAACCAGAAGCCTAGCAGTCAATGGAAAGGGCACAACCAGGATGGAGTCACTCCACATCTCAATTTCCAGATATCTACCATAATTTACTTCTCTGGAAATTTCCCAGAAACACTAATTGCCAAGGTTTGTATTTATATGACCCAACTCAGTTTGATGCAGCATTGTTCCTGGAGTTATTTGCTAAAAACGATCAGTAAAAATTGTTAAATACCAGAGCTAAATTGGTGATAACAATTGAGACAAACACTGAAAGAATAAGGTGGGGAATGAGATGCACATAAAAGATGCTGAAAAACTCTAACCTATTCCTGAAAAACTGTAAAAGGTTACATACATGTATGCTGAGCACATACTCAAGATACAAGAAGGTCAGATGCTTTCATCCCAGGATGGCTTCAATCCTTGACACATGTAGGAAATAAGGACTAAAGCAATGTTGTCAACTGCCTCCCTGAACATCAAAATCATGCTCTAGATAAAGCCTGGGAGAATTATTAGCTACAGGCACTGAAGGAAATTTCTCTCATCTATTGGCTGACCATGAAGCTTTTCTAAGAGATACTTCAGTGGCCATCCATGACAATGAATATAACCTTTACAGAATTACATCAGAAAAGTTGTTAAATAACAGTAATATCAAATTAGTAGCAGCAAATTCTAAAGAGAGGATCTGATTTTGAGAGTTGTCATATTATATTCCTAAAATTGTCTGGTTTGAAAAAAATAAAATAAAATAAAAGGAGGTTATATGTTTTAGTCAGCTTTTCATAATTTTGACCAAAATACCTGACAAAAACAATTTAAAGGAGAAAAATTTTATTTCAGCTCACAGTTTCAAAGGTTCAGTCTATGGTTGGTTTTCCATAGCTACGGGCCCAAGGTAAGGCAGAAGATAATGGTGAAAAAAGTGTGGCAAAGGAAAGCAGTTCAGAACTTTGTGATCAGGAAATAGAGAGGTCTATCACCAGGTATAAAATATAAACCCCAATATCATGACCTCAGAACCTATTTCCTCCTGCCATACTGTACCTGTCTACAATTACCACCCAGTTAATATGCAATAGTGGATTAATGCACTGATTAAGTTACAACTCTCATAGTCTAACCATTTCACTTCTGAACAGTTCTGCATCATCTCACACATATTGGAGGACATCCCATACCTCAACTATAACATAAGTAAACAAAAGGAACATTGTGGCCCCTATACACAGAAAAAAAGGTAATCACAAGAGGAATTGTCCTAAGGACACCTAGAAAAAGCAAACAAATTATTTTATATATGTTGGATAAACTCAATAAAAGCCTATCTAAAAAGTAGCAGAAAATTCTCTCACAACATAAAGAGGTAGAAATATTTTTTACAAGAGACTCATATAAAAACTTGCAAATGTAAATAGAATGCAAATGAAAAATTCTTCAGGCAGGCACGAAAGCACACTGAGCAGTTAGAAGCAACAATCAGCATACTTGAAGATACTGAGATTATCCAATTTGAGAAACAGACGGAAAAAAACTAAGATCTTGGAAACCTGTGAGACATAATCAAGTATGCCAAAATATGCATCATGGAAGAGCCACCAAGAAGAGAAAAAGACAGTAAGAGAGGTAACAGCTAAAAACTTTCCCAATTTAATCTTTTTTAAAAATGCTAATTGATGCACCCAAAAAGCTCAATGAAGTTCAAGTAGGATAAATAATACATTCACATTTAGATGCCTAAGATTCAAACCATCAAAAGGCAATGACAAAGAGAATCTTGAGTGCACCAAAAGAGAAACGACTCACCATGTACAGAACTGACCAGTAATATAAGCTCCTCATATCCTCAATCAGAAACCATGGAGGTCACAGGCAGTGAGATAACAGGTTAAAAGAAATGACAGAAAAAGACTGTCCAAACTAAAATCAAGGAAGGCCTGGAATGAGATATTCTAAGCTCTGGGGTGGGGAAACTGCCAGTTCCTATACCCAGCAAATCTGTTTCAAATTTGAGAGGTAAATAAAAACTTTCCCAAACAAGAATAAACTACAAGAATTCATGATCCCCATGCCAGCACTACAAAGAATACTTAAAGATAAACTGCACACAGAGGAAATAAACAATCCCCAAATATCCCAAACAGAGCAAGTTCAGTGGAAGAATAATCTGCTAAATGCGAAGACAGGATAAAATATAGCAAAAAAACCAAAATGGCAGGAAACCAAAACATATCCGCACTAATGCTGAATGTTATTGTGTCAACTCCCTAATTAAAAAGCGCGGATAAGCAGAATGGATCAAAAAACAAGATCCAACTATAATTTCTGTTTACAAGACACTCAAAGGTAAATGCACCCACAGGTTAAAGATAAAGGATAGAAAAAAAATATTCCATGCATATGGTCAAAGAAAATAAGCAGAAGCAGCTATTCTCATATCTGACAAAGCATATTTCAAGTGAAAAATAATCAGAACAAAGAAGGCCACTAAATCCTAATAAAGGGAACAATCCAACAACCTATAACAGTAAACATTTATACCCTAAATGTCAACATACCCAATTACATGAACAAAAAAAAAAAAAAAAAAAATACTCAATGACATTAAATCCACATAAACCCCAACACACCAATACTGGGTGATTTCAATGCATCCTTATCACCAATAAACAGGTCATCAAAACAGAAATTCAGTAATGATATCTCCAACCTAAACAAAACTAAATCAAATGGACCCGATGACATCTATAGAATATTTTTACCACAAAACAGCTGAATTTGCCTTCTTAGTAGAGCATGGAATTTTTTTCCAAAATAGACCATATTCCAGGCCACTAATTAAATTTTAAATACAGAAAAAAAGATACAATACTATATAAAACATAATGAAATGAAACTAGAAATCAACAGCAAGAAAAAAAATAGAAACAAACACATGAAGATTGAAAATACTCTTAAAGGAAGAATGAAACTGGGGATGTAGCTCAGTTGGTAGAGTGCTTGCCTCGCATGCACAAGGCCTGGGTTCAACCCCAGCATCAAAAAAAAAAAAAAAAAAAAAATTACTTAAAAAACAAAAACAAAACAATGGGCTGGGGATATAGCTCAGTTGGTAGCATGCTTGCCTCGTAAGCACAAGGCCCTGGGTTCAAAACCCAGCACAGCAAAAAAAAAAAAAAAAAAAAAAAAGGAAGAATGGATCAAAGAAGAAAGGAGAACAGAAATCAAGAAATTCTTAGAAATGAATGAAAAGGGAGATGCAACATATCACATATCAAAATCACTGGGGATACTGGGGATTCTTAAAGCAGTTCTAAGATAAGAATATATAATACCGAGTACCTATATTAACAAAATAGAGATCCCAAATAAGCAAGCTTAGGCTCTATCTTGTGCACATCCTTCATGGGAGAGGAAAAGGGTTCCCATCAGAGGGATGGACTGGCTGCAAAATAATAGCTAAGAAAATTACCAGAAATAAGGACAGGAGACAGAATTATCTTTAGTATAGAGGGTGTGACTGGTTGAGCCATTCAGAAGGGTCTGGCTCTAATAAAGGAATGAGCCCACACTTGATTTATTTATTTAATTATTTATAGCGATATAGATCAAAAGGGGACCAGTAGGAGCTTCTGTGAAAATCAGGATGGGGTGGAGTTTAGCAAGCCATTTGGCTCTGGTGGGCCACTCCCATAACTATGGCTTGCATTCAAACTTAAGTAGGACACCAAGGCAGGGTAACCACATGCTTCAGGCAATCTTGAACAATTTTCCATAATTGTGAGTTCCTGAAGCCGTATTTCCCTAATAGTTCAACCAAGGTTGGTTCTACTATAGGCCATGGGTGGCTCCCTGAAGCTCTATCTCAAGGCCTTAGAAAAAGAACAAACTAACCCTTAAAACCAATAAAAGGAAATAATTAAGATAAGAGCCAAAAATCAATGAAATTTAGAAGAAAATACACAGGATCAATGCAACAGAGTAAGTTCTTTGAAAAGATAAATAAGACTGACAAATCCTTAGCTAAACTAACCAAAAGAAAGAATAAGAAGCAAATCAACAAGATATGAAAAAGCAGATATCACCAAGACCCTTTCAGAACTTACTTTGAAAATTTATACTCTAATAAACTGGAAAATCTGGAAGATACTGACAAATTTCTAGACACTAATGACCTGCCCAAATTATATCAGGAAGATGCAGAAAATTTAAACAGATCGATGTAAGTAATTAAATTGAAACAGCAATTAAAAGTCTTCCAAAAAAAGAAAACCCCAGTATCTCATGGATTCTCTACTAAGTTTCACCAGAACTTTTAAGAAAAACTAACATACCATTCTCAAATTATTCCATGAAATTGAAAGAAAGGGGATACTCCCAAATACTTTATATAAAGCCTGTATAACACTGATACTAAAACTAGGCAAAGACACATTAAGGAAAAATGATAGACCAATATCTCTGATGAACATGGATGTAAAAATCCTTAATAAAACATTAGAAAACTACATTCAAAAACACATCAGGAAGATAATATACCATGACTAAGTGCATTTCATACCAGAATTCAAGGTTGGTTCAACATGCACAAATCAATAAATATAGTTCATCACCTAAACAGAATTATGGACAAAAATCACATGATCACCTCAACAGATGCAGAAAAGGCCTTTGATAAAATCCAACACCCATTCATGTTAAAAATGGAGAAGAAAACAGGGATTGAAGGAACTTACCTCAACATCATAAAGTCAATTTCTACAAATCCAAAGACAATATCATATTAAATGAAGAACAACTAAAAACATTTCCTCTAAAATCAGAAACAAAACAAAACTGTCCATTTTCACCACTCCTACTCAATATAGTCCTTGAAACATTAGAACAATTAGGCAAGAAAAGGAATACAAACAGGAAAAGAAGATATCAATGTCTGTTGGACAACAATATGATCCTGTATTTAGAAGACTAAAGAAACTCCACCAAAAGACTTGTGCAGTTTATAAATGACTTTATAAATGATACGGCTTATAAAAGATGACCTGAGGCTGAGGCAGAAGGATCACAAATTCAAAACCAGCCTCAGCAACTTAAGGCCTTAAGCAACTTTATGAGACCCTATCTCAAAATAAAAACCAAAATGGCTGGGATGTGGCTCAGTAGTTAAGCACCCCTGGGTGCAATTCCCAGGACCAACCCACGCGCGCACACACACACACACACACACACACAAAAAAAAAAAAAAAAAAAACCTAGAAGAGGGAAAGACATCCCATGTTCTTGGATAGACAAAATTAATATCGTCAAAATGGCCATGCTACCAAAAATTATAGAGATTCAATGCAATCCCCATCAAAATATCAATGACATTCTTTACAAAGTTAGAGAAAACAAATCTTAAATTTGGAAGAATCAGAGACCCAGAATAACCAAAGCAATAGTAAAGAAGAAAAGAAAAGCAGGAAACATCACAATACCTGATCTGAAATTATACTACAGTGCTGTAGTAACAGAAACGGCATGGTATTGGCATCAAAACAGACATGGTTATGATCACCTGATACTTGACAAAGGAGTCAAAAATATATGTTGGAGAAAATACTGCCTTTGTAACAAATGGTTCTGGAAAAACTGAATATCCACATGTAGAAGAAAACTAGATTTCTATCTCTCACCCTGAACAAAACTCAACTAAAAATTGATAAAAGACTTAGAAATTAGATCAACTATAAAGAAGAAATCATAGGGTCAACACTCTATCACAAAGGTGCTGGCACCAACTTCTTTAATGAGACCCCCAAAGTACAAAATTAAAACCAAGAATCAGTAAGTGGAATGCCATCAAACTAAAATACTTCTGCACAGAAAAGGAAACAAGAGTGTGAAGTGTGAGTCTGCAGAATGGGATAAAATCTTGGCCAGCTACTCCTCCAATAGGGGCTTAATATCCAGAATATACAAAGAATTCAAAAAATAAACACCAAAAATCCAAATAACTCAATCAATAAATGGGCAGAAGAACTAAATGGAAAGTGTTGCATACCCGTAATCCCAAAGGTTAAGGAGGTTGAGGCAGGAGGATCTCAAGTTCAAAGCCAGCCTCAGCAACTTAGCAAGGCCCTACGGAACTTAGTGAGACCCTATCTCAGAATGAAAAATAAAAGGGTTGGGATGTGGCTCAGTGTTTAAGCACACCTGGGTTTAATCCCTGGTACAAAAAAGAAAAAACAAAACAAATTTCTCAAATGAAAAAAATACAAATGGCCAATATATGAAAAAAATGTTTAAAATCTCTAGCAATCAAGGAAATGAAAATCAAAACTACATTAGGATTTCATCTTGCACCTGTCAGAATGGCAATAATCAAGAATGCTGAGGAGGTTGTGGG
Source organism: Sciurus vulgaris (assembly GCF_902686455.1). NCBI lineage: Eukaryota > Metazoa > Chordata > Mammalia > Rodentia > Sciuridae > Sciurus > Sciurus vulgaris. The sequence goes on from NC_136468.1 coordinate 78,356,584, forward strand.
GGAAAAGGTACACTTGCACATTGTTGGTGGGACCACAGACTAGTACAACCACTCTGGGAAACAGTATGGAGATTCCTCAAAAAACTAGGGATAGAACCACCGTATGACCCAGCTATCCCACTCCTTGGTATTTTCCCAAAATATGTAAAACCAACATACTATAGCAATGTTTATAGCAGCACAATTCACAATCATGAACTGAAACTGAATTCCACTTTTTCCAGGGATGAACCCAACTACTATGTATAACTATGAAGTTCTAATTAAAAATAAAAAAGACTGTCAGTCAAGAATTCTATCTCCAATAAAACAAACTCTTTCAGATGAAGGATAAAAAATTAAGACACTCCCTGGTAAGTGAAAACTGAAAGAATCCTATTGCTAGTCAACTTGCTCTACAGGAAATAGCAAAGGAAGTCCTTGAGGCTGAAATCAAAGGACACCAGACAGTAACCTGAATCTAAATGAAGAAATAAGGACAATCAGTAAAAGCAACTACATACATAAATAAATATATAAGTATATACTATATATATATATTCCTACTATATATTTTTATATATGGTATTATATATTATATATTCCTACTATATATATTTATATATGGTATTATATATAATATATTATATATTCCTACTATATATATTTATATATGGGGATTTCTCATTTAACCCTTTTTTCTCCTGTCCTATTTCAAAGACAACTATAGAAAGCAAACATTATAAATGAATATTAAAAGTTATACAACATACAAAATTTCCATGATAATATAGCATACTGTAGAGTATTGAGAACCCAGTACTGCTGAAAGTTATGTTCAAAAAGTTCATTTTTATGCTGAAATTTCAGTTAAAAAAATTCTAGACATCTGCAAGCAGTACTTAACCCTCAGCCACCAGTGTGCGCACTTTACTGTAATGTCACTCTCCACCATATAATATCTATAAAATAAGTAGAATTCTTATTTTATTTATATATATGAAATTCCTTCTAATAGCATAAGTAATCTACTGCTAAAACAGGAATATTCACTCAAGTTTTCTCCTCCAAAGCAAAAGATTTGCTGTAGTACTCTGCCTCATTAAAACATAAAAGCTCTTGTTTACTCATTACTAAATTTATTACTTTATAAAAATAGTATTTCACAAATAAAGTCCTTTACTGTATGGGTGAGTAGCCTAATGTTTTACTTAAGACTTTCGAATTATCACACCAAAATGAGAAGATAATCTACAGAAGGTAATTATTTTAACTCAACACATAAATCTCTTCCCATCATCTTCCAAATGTTTCATTCTTATAAGGAATAAGAGTGATTATTTTCACTGAGTGATTATTATGTGTCAGGCACCATACTCAGCCCTGAGAACAAGACAAAATCCCTGTCTTCATGGACAGCATTTTACAGAAGGAGAAAGGTATCATAAGTATCAAACCATCTACTTAGATAATCATTGGTAGAAATAAGTACTATAATGGAAACAAAGTAGGAAAATATTATGAGAAAGCATGCCAGGAAGGGTGTATGAGGAGTTGATATTTTGTCTAAAACTACAGGGTTGAAATTAAGCAAAGTATAAGAAAAAGAGCTTGTGTCAAGAAAAAGCAACTTAGCAACAATGCTAAAAATCATAAGAATGTTACAAGTTCAGCACCTGTATTGTTTATGCCAAAATACTCAGGGCAAGAGGAAAAGGTAAGTGGAAAAGCTTAAAAATAATCAAAATAGTGGAAGGAGAAACTAGTAGCATTTGTTGACTGCTACAGTAGATTGAATTAGTGCTCTCTTTTCTCATCTCCTTGTAGTAGAATGATGTACCCACGTTCTTGTTACCATCTCATGGATGCAAACTATACCACCTCACACCCCTGATTCGTAGTTTGGTCTTATGGCCTGCTTTGTTTAAAGGAATGTGAGTGGAAGTGACATGAATAGGCTCATTCCATGACTATTCCTTCTAAAGAAACACGTTTTCATTTATAATCTTGTATCTCCTGTCAATGCTGTTATTACCCAATCCAAGCTGCTGTCCCATTAGCCAGGGTTCCAGAAGAAACAGAGAAGGTAGAGTACAACCTCAGTAAGGAACCATGCTCAGTCCTGCAGCCATAAGAAGACTCACCAGGTCAAGCACAGCCAAGCTGAATCATCACGCAGCTAAGCTGAAGACTGGTGAACAATAAATGACTGTTGTTTCCTACCACTGTGTGGACTACTAGGCGGCGACTGTAGGCTGGTGGGGCCACTGGGGGTGTGCTGTTGAGAACTGCCCCCAGTTTCTTCCTGTCTCTCACTGCTTCCCAACAACTGCCTTGAGCTAACAGCTTTCCTCTGCCTCAACCTTCCACCACGTTGTCTTCCTCACCTCAGACCCAGAGCAATGGAGCCAGCTAACCATAAACTGAAATCATTGAAACTATGAGCCAAAATAAATTTTTTCTCCTTTAAATTATTTATGTCAGGTATTTTGGTCACAGCAGGAAAACACTAACAAAGTTAAAATATCAGGCACAGTACTGGGCATTTTTACATGGATTAGTTCATCCAAATTTAACACCAATCCTATGAGATAAATAGAGCTAAAAGCAGCATCTATCAGATAAACTTAATGAGTTAGTTAACCTGTTAATCTCGGTCACAATAAGATCAAACCCAGTCAGTCTGACTTAAAAGTCACATGACTTTCACTCTGATAGTCTCCCTCCAAAGTAGCTGAAGTCTACTAACATTAGCATCAAAAAATACATCCTTGTCCTACTTTGACTATAGCACTTATAAAAGTGAACTATAAAAGAGGCTTGTGTTTCCAGTTGTTCTCGTCTCAGTAAGGATTCACTAAATCTGGGCACAAACTAAAGAAAGTGCTAATATTTTGATAACACTTTTAATGGTGCTGCGCCTGCATTTTTCAGAAAACAGTGACTAAATATAGATGTTAACTCCAACTCCAAACCCTCTCCTCACCCATGGATGCATTAAAAAAGCCAACTACTCATAGATAAATTTCCTTTAAGAGAAAGTCAAAAAAAGAAAAGAAAAAATGAAAATCCTACCAACCGGACCTTTGAAAAACCTCCACATCAAATAGGGAGGGAAAGCTGAGGCACAGTAGAGCATGAACCCTTCCTGGGGCACTATGCCATGGAATTAGGAAGGAATCACTAATACCTAGCTTCTCCTTGCGGAAAGGTGTGTTCAGACCACAAAAATAGCACCCTAATTCTAAGGTTCTGTGAGCTTTGGTGCTTAACTCACCAATCTGGGAAGCAGAGGGGATTAGGAATACATGGGTCCCTCTAGACAACAGAAGAAAAAAAATGTAGTTTTTCTTATCTACACTACAGGGGAAAGGGGCAGGTACACAAGCATTTTCAGAGCTGAGGTTCCTAAAAGCAGCACCCAGGGGGCTTTAAAGAAAGTGGCTCCCTGGGAGGGGTTTATGACACACTCACAGTGGCTACTTAGCATCCTGGCTTCTGATTGACTAGCACTGAGGAGATAAAGGGGTAAGTAACCCTCTGGCAGCCTAAGAAGCCCATCAGCGCTTCCCAAGTCTTCTCTCCCAGTTAACCCCAGGTATGACTTTGAGTCCATTACTCCTTACTGGAAGAAGTTAGACTATGCATGAAGCATTCCAGTTTTTACATCTTCCACACAAGGAACTGTATCTTAATCCTCTTGGCTCTAGGAGCATAAAGGAGTAGGTACATGAAAGTCTCTCTATCCTAAAGAAAAAAAAAAATATGAATAAAGATGCACTGGCATTTCCTGCAGATTCAGCCCCAAAAAGTGTAGAGAAGGGGCTCCAAAAATGCAACTCCCTATTTCTCTCCAGTGGTGTTTAAGTCATGCATTGAGTGTCCCAATTTTTACAATTAAAACTAAAGGCTCTAAGAGGTACATCAAAGAACCAAGAGGCTTAAATGGCTGTGCAAACACTTTCAGAGGCTATACCACCTGGAAGCACTGCAGAAAAAGGAATGGAAGGTAGAAACTTTTTCTCTGGAAGGGTTTTACTGCACACTCCTCCAGTGGTTACCTTATAGCCTATCATCTAATAGTATGCACCAAGGAGTAGAAGGGCAGAATGAGTGCAGTTCTACCTACTCTTTCTGGGGGTGGGGGTGGGGGGAGTATTTCTACAAATGGGGTACCACAAATTCTGTACCAACACAAGTAACTGTCTCTTTAATGACCTAACCCTGGTCAATGGGTCTTTGCATTCCTGAGTTGTCCAAGAAAACAGAAAACAGGGGTGAACATACAATGGTCCCATGTTCAGCAGCCACTTCCCAAAATCAGAGAGTGCAACCTAAATGCAGTGCAGGCACTTCCCATAGATCTGCTCCCCAGCTTAATGCAGAGAGATGGAAGATAAATGCTCACATTCAGCTTCACATGGAGAGTACAAGAAGCTGAAATACGTACACAGAATCCCAAACCTCCCAGCTACATCAAGAGGATTTGGCTTCTACCTTAGTAGATGTGGAGTACTTACATGATTACATCATAATTTTACAGGGTACCACCAAAACCAGAAACAGCACTTTTGACAAAAAATAAATAATAAAATTTCAGAGGAACCTTAAAATTCCTGGCTGGCTGGACCAATGAAATCCTTCTATGAGAGGAAAGTATGGCCAGGCTGGGAGAGACATTTTTCTTGCTGGATATGCAGAAAGTAAAAGTCAAGGAAAAAGAAATAGGTGGAAATAATCCAAATGAGCAAACAAAATAAATCTCCAAAAACCAAGCCAGGTCAAATGGAAATATATTATTTACCTGGCAAGAAATTCAAAATAATAAAAGATATTCTCTGAGGTTAAGAAAACATGCAAAAACAATCTGTTTATTTCAACAATTTTTTTTGACATATCTAACACAAGTCAGAGATCTAAAGAATACTATAACCAAACTGGAAAACCCAATAAAGAGTATGAACAAGAGATTAGATGAATAAAAGGATCAATGAATGTAAAGACAACTCATTACAATCCATCTTATCTGAGAAAGAGCTGAAAGACAGTAAAGTTAAAGATGATACTATGCAAAATATACATGTTTATCAGTGTGCCCAAATAAAAAAAATATATTCAATAAATAATGTCACAAATCATCTCCAGCCTGAAGAATGAAATAGAATTCAGAACCAAAAGCTCAGAGAGCACAAAATAAAAGAAATTCTAAGAGACACATCAAGGAAAGAAAAATTTCAGACTGCTATCCATCATGAACATAAATGTAAAATGTAATTCATCACATCAATAGATTTAAAGACAAGAACCAAATAATCATAATGCAGAACAGCACGTGACAAAATACGGCATGCATTCATGTTCAAAACACAAGATAAACTAGGAATAGTAGGAACATACTTCAACATTGTGAAAGTTACATATGCAAAATCCAAGGTCAACATCATTCTAAATGGAGGAAAATTGCCCTATAAAAACTGCAACATGACAGGTATACCCTCTCTCACCACTTCTATTCAACATTGTCCTAGAAACCCTAGCCAAAGCAATTAGATAGAAGAAATTAAAGGGATATGAATAGGAAAAGAACAGCTCAAATTATCCTATTTGCCAACAACATGATCATATATCTAAAAGACCCAAAAATCTCCACCAAAAAGCTTCATGAACTCAAATTCGGCAAAGTAGCAGGATATAAAATTAGCACCCAAAAATCAATTGCATTCCTATACATCAATGACAAGTTGGCTGAAAGAAAAAAATCAGGAAAACCATCCAATTCATAATAGCCTCAAAAAATAAATAAATAAAGGACTAAATCTAACAAAAGAGGTGAAAAGACCTCTACAACAAAACTACAGAACACCAAAGACAGACATTGAAGACCTTAGAAGAAAGGTCTCCCATGCTCTTGGAGAGGCAAAATTAACATTGTCAAAATGGCCATACTACCAAAAGCATGTACATATTTAAATGCAATTCCCATTAAAATTCCACATTCTTCATAGAACTGGAAAAAGCAGAAATGAAATTCATTTGGAAAAATAAGAGGCCCAGAATAGCCAAAGCAATCCTTAACAAGAAGAGTCAAGCAGGAAGCATCATAATACCAGATCTTAAATTATACTGCAGCCCTATAGTAACAAAAACAGCATGGTGTAGGCAGAAAAACAAAATCAAAGACCAATGGAATAGAACAGAAGGTACAGAGACATATCCACATAAATACAGTTATCTCGTACTAGACAAAGGCACAATAAACATACATCAAAGAAAAGACAGCCTCTTCAACAAATGGTGCTGGGAAAACTGGAAATCCATATGTAGTAGATTGAAATTGAACCCCTATATCTCACCCTGCACAAAACTCAATTCAAAATGGATCAAGGATTGAGGTATTAGACCAAAGAGACCCTGACCCTAATAGAAGAAAAAGTAGGTCAAACTCTCCATATTGGCTCAGGAAGAGACTTAATCAACAAGACTCCTGAAGCACAAGAAGTAAAATCAAGAATCAAACAGGATGCAAACTAAAAATCTTCACAGCAAAGAAAACAATGAAGAATATGAATAAAGCCTACAGAATAGGAGAAAATTTTTGCCACCTGCACATCAGATAGAGCATCAATCCCCAGGATACATAAAGTACTCAAACACTTAAAAAAAAAGAATTACCCAATCAGTGAATGGGCAAAGGATCTGAACAGACACATTACAGAAAATACACAAATATATTAAATAATAGTCAACATGTCTATTGATTAGAGAAATGCAAATTAAAACTACACCAAGACTCCATCTCACTCCAACCAATGGCAATTATCAATACTATTAACAATAAATGTTGGTGAGGATGTGGGGGAAAAGGTACACTTACACATTGCTAATGGGACTGCAAATTGGTGCAACCGCTCTGGAAAGTAGTATGAAGATTCCTTAGAAAACTTGGAACAGAACCATGATTTGACCCAGCTATCCCACTCTGAAGTTTATAACCAAAGGATTTAAAATCAGTATACTACAGTAACACAGCCACATAAATATTTATAGCAGCTCAATTCACAATTGCCAAGCTATAGAACCAACATTGGAGCCCTTCAACAGATGAATGGATAAAGAAAATGTGGTATATATACACCATGAAATATTCCTCAGCTATAAAGGAGAATGAAATTATGGCATATGCTGGTCAATGGGAGAACTGGAGACTATCATGCTAAGTGAAAAAAGCCAGTCCCCAAAACCAAAGGTGGCATGTTCTGATATGTGGATGCTAGCCCATAAGAAGAGAGGATAGGGAGGGGAAGTATAGAAGTGCATTGGTTTAGACAAAACAATGAAGGCAAGTGAGAGAGGATGGGAACAGGAAAGATGGTAGAATGAATCAGACATAACTTTCCTATACTCATATATAAATACACCACCAGTTTAACTCCACATCATGTTCAACCACAAGAATGATCAAAATTGTAATGGATTGCACCCCATGTAGGTATAATATGTCAAAATCCACCCTACTGTATGTATATCTGAAAACAAATGAACTCAAAAATGAAAAAAAGAAAATTCAGAATGGACTAAAACCTTTAATTTTGTACTTTAAACTATAAAATCAATAGAACACAGTGGAAAAAACTTCATGACACTGTTCTGAGCAGTAATTTCTTGAATATGATTCCAAATACACCAGAAGCAAAAACAAAAATAAAAGGAATGTAATCTATTGAAAAGCCCACTAGAGACAAATAGATTTTTTAAATGTGTTATGCATACACAACGGAATATTGGTCAACCTTAAAAGCATATTGTGATTTGCAGCAATCTGAATGAACCTAGAGGACATCATGTTAAATGAAATAAGCCAGGTACAGCAAGATAATACCACATGATCTGCCTTTCATGCAGAATCTAAAATTTTGAATTCAGAAGTAGAGAATAGTATTTTTATCAGAGACTTGGCTGGTACAGTAGCAAGGACAGGAAAAAGGAAAATTGGTCCAAGAGTACAAAATTTCAGTTAGGAGGAAGTAGGTATGATGATCTATCACACAACATGGCAACTACAGTCAATAATATATTGTATGTTTCAAAATCACAAGGATTTTAAGTGTCCTCAAAAAGTAAATATTTGAGGTGACACATTAATTAACCAGATTTGATCATTTCACTATGTACACACATATTGTACTTCATAGATACAATTACCTGTCAACCAAAAATAAAACTAAAAAAGCAGCAAGTAGCAATACTAGAAAAAAAATTTACTCTTATCATTTAAACTTATTTCTGAGAAAAGAATCTAAATTCAGTTTCAATGCTCACTAAAAATATGGTCAGGTTATGTTTTAAACAATCTGAAGATGACAACATTCTTTTATAAAAAGGTATGATGCCAAGAACATTCCTTTTATGAAGGAAACTGAATTTAATAAGTTCAACTGCATTAATAAGTCATCGTATGAATAAAAACTGCATTTTAAAATACAGCACCCAAATACAGTTGAACTTCTTTCCCCACATAATGTTATACTGCTTTGTATACACAGGACATGTTATGACATGACAACCTGTAATACGGTTGAAGACCAAAGGCATTGATGCATTCCACGGTCCCTCGGAATCAGGAACGCAGTAGGTAGACTAGCCTCCTTTTAATAAAAGGAAAAAATGTCTATGTGACTCCTGATACTCTTTATTCCATTTAATATTTTGTGGTAGGGAACACACAGACTGCACAAAATGATGTAACCTATCTTAATCAGCCTAAGGAAGCTTTAGACATTTCCTTTTATTTAATTTACCAAAAGACTTGAGATTACCATAAGGGAAAAGGAAAAAAATTCTTCATTTTTAGCTATTTAGCTAAATAGGGATAAAAGTTTTTCCTCATAGTTTTTTGATTACCCTGAAGACTACCGTGGTTGAGAAAAGTGTGTTTTCAAGGAAGGAATTTAATGTCCTTAACCACATAGTTAATGGGAGGTTTCCTGAACCTCCTATCTGAACTAGAGTCAGCAGAAATTAGTCACCCGTTTTCTTATATTTCAGGTAGATTCATTTCCCCTAAATCAGGTATATCAAGAAAATACTCAATATTAGGACTAAACCACAAAGTTATCCTGAAAGATGAAAACCACAGATAAAAAGGTAGACAACATGTGAATAAAAATGTACTACTAAATATATTCCTCACTGGTCAAGTAAGGAAGTATGTTTTGTAGGTTTTCTATACCAGGTTACCAAACCTTATTAAAAAGATATTTGTCTTAGTATATTTTAAAGGCATATATCATCAAAAATATTAGAATAAATCATGTCACTGTAGTATTACTCAGTTTCTAGAAATGTAACAAGTACCATAACTAAACTTCAACTTTTATCTTATACTTGTCATTTAATAGCTATTGACCCCACTTAAGTACTTTGACTTAGCTTAAAGATGGAACTGTTGAAAGAATGGACATTTTTTTAAGCTGTCTGTTTTATCTCAACTCCCTAAGGTTTCCCTCCCAGTAATGGGAACAAAGCCCTTAAAGCTATTCTCTGTTCCCAAACAGAGAGTAAAAGAGTAAATTGAGCCTGATAGCCAGATAGTGCTCAAACAGTAGGATTACCAGAAACTATTGACCAGAATCTACAGCCTGTTGTAAAACATTGTGAAACATGTTGTCAGCAAACCCAGACCCCCTTTGAAACTTCCTGGCAGCTTTGTCCCCCTTTTCCCTTTCATGTGTGACCCCTCCCGATGTGTGGTTTCTGCCTTTATAAACCTACAAGATTTTCTGCTAGGGACTCGACTCCTGGAGTTGGGTCCCAGCGCGCTGGAATAAACACCTCTTGCGGTTTGCATCAAGTGACGCCTCCTGCGGTTGATTGGGGTTGCCGTCCATCCATGGGACAGAGTTGGGGTTTCCTTTTTGGGGGCCTTACACTGTCACTTAGTTACAGGCCTTTCATAGAATGGATATTCAAAAAATTAGTTTCCCTTTCCCTTGGCCTGAGTTTAAAATTCCATAATTTAGCAAAGAAAGTGCATGCTAAGATGAGACTGAAGAGGTCATTTTAGCTCAGTTGCAATGAACTCAAAAACATATTACTCCCCAATCAATCCCTACTCTACACAAACTCTTAAATTCTACAGCAATCAGGAATAAACAATTCTGCGGCAAGCAGCAGTTTAGATACAACAGACACCCAAATCAGAATTATGATCAATGCAAAGAAGCAGCTCTGAACCACGTAACAGGGATTATTTTCTTTTATTCAATGAGGAATGCATTCTGAAATATAACTACTATTTAAGAATTATTTTACAAGAAGGAAGCAATATGTCAAAGACTAGAAATTTGACAGTTGTTAAATACGTTTTAGTGCTATAAGCTAAAGGATCGATTATACTGGAACTTTGGATTCAAAGGCCAGTGCTTTGCTGTACAAATGAACCTTCTAGTTTGTTCTTTTCTCCAAGTGACAAAACTTCTTTTAAATGTTTCTTCTCCAACACAATTTCAACTATCCTGGCAGTGATCAGTCTGGCAAATGTCTTTGCAACTTCTCATTCTTCAACTGAATCACCATTACTGTCTGTTTCAGTTGAATTGATATTTCATGCCCATTATGTTCATGTAACCAAACAAATGATCACTGGATGTTTCTTAAATCTCTATTCCATGCTTTCTGGATTATCACTGCCTTACCTAGCCCTTTACCAGTTTAAGAAGTCAGAACTAGAAAAATTTCAATCATCGTCTAAACACCTTATTTACAGAAGTGGAAACAGACCCAGAGCCATTCATGTCCATGATCATTATTGTTCAAGGTCATTTAGCTACAAATAAAAGTGAGTCGTTTTGAGCTCCCAATGTCTTTATTGCTTCTTGTCTAATATCGTTGGACAAATTGGCTTGAGTGAGGTATAGATGATGAGAGAGTAGGGTGGCAGGGCAAGTATCAAAATAGTGATTTGTTTGGGTGGCACCTGCTGGAGGCTCCAGTCCATTTAGTATTACAGTATAAATATCTGCATTTTTTCTATAGTAAGACTTAAAATTATGAATAAATCATTATCCTTATTTTAAAGTCCGTAATCCTTCATGACAAAAATATTTCCATGATCTCATTTTTTCATTGTGCTGCAGTTTTCTGAAATGAAACAACCAAAACAGTGAGTTGCCTAGGAAATAGGTTTTGGACATGAAGTATTAAGGTGCTGCCTAAATGCAAATACCTACGCCAGTCAGCTTACAAAGGACTAAATTAGATCTTCAGAACTAATAGAGAACAAAATGTAACCTGATTTCCATCAAGATCTCCTACAGTATTCTAATGAATCAGAATGTTTTTTGTTTTGAACTTCACTTCTTCCTTCTACGTAGTGGCACATTCTTGCTAGCACACTCATGCTGGTGACATGATCATAGGTAGAGTCATCGAGAAATTGCTTGGTCATCTGTGGCTCTGTTATTCTTAGAGTATCAGAGCATAGGACTGGGTCATAGTGTCTATTGGTTCTCACCACATACAAATCCAAGAGTTGGACTATACTTGTGTTTATTTCTTTAGTGTCCATCTGTATAACTTCTCATATTTCCCTATAACCCCTGCCACCTCCTGACATTGCCCACAAGTCAGCATCTGATTTGAGAGGCAGAATCCTGCAGTAGATCAGGACTAAGACACTGCATCTGTAAGTTCATTTCTATGTATTCAGAAAGGCAGCCTTTCTTGCCAAATTCTGTAACAAAGAGATCAGGATTTTAAAAAATAAAAAAGCCCTTGGCAGCTCCAAGAGGCCCTCTTGCCTACTCCTTATGCAGAATAAATGTTCCTATTGTATGCCTCTTCTCACGCATTTCATTCCCCACCTTTCTTATGAGAACAGTACAAGCAAGAGATTTCCAGTAATCTTCCACATTATAAACTTTTCCCAGGATCTTATTTTGTCTAGCATAAAGTCATAAACTCAGGACAAACCACAAAAAGACATTAATTTTTGGTGTCCCCTTTATAGTCTGATTCTATGCCCTCAATTTGCCTCATTTTTTGTTTCCTTTTCTTCATACATTTGAATTGGACTGTAGCCACATTGATTTTTTTCTGGAAATCTGTCTTAAGACATGGTCCCTAGCAAACAAGCGTGAACTAGGATAACAATCTAAAACTTTGGTAGTATTGTTCTTTAAGTGATGTAAAGTCTAGCTATTATAGTATTCTATAATAGATAAGGAAATGTATTCTACAATACATAAGGAAAATAAATTAGCTTTAAGAGCATACCATATTTCATATTAAAAAAACTCTTAAAATGTTCAATACGATGTGCATTTAAACTTGCTATTCTACAACATGATACCAAGGTCCTAAAGTTATAAAAATAAACAAAAATATAATTATCTTCAAACATGATTATCTACATAGAAATCTCAGAATTAAAGTATAAATTTAAGAGTATATTTTCAATAATTTGCCTGCTTTAACTTCAGCATACCAAGGGGAAACAAAACAGCAAAGTATCAATTGGAAATTGCAATAGAAAATATTGTATAACAGCTTTTTAAAATGTAGTTTAAGAAATTACTAAGAATACACAAAGTAAAATCCTTCAAAGAATGCAAAATGTCTGAATAAATGAGACAATATTCATAAGTGAGAATTTAAAATTTAGAGACATCAATTTTATCCCCAAGATTATAATTTCAATGACTATCAATAAAAACCTTTCAAACAGAGGGAGTTTAACCTAAGATATCTGACTTATATAAAAATAATGAAGATTGATAAATGGATTAAAAGTCACCTTGGAGGGCTAGGGATGTAGTTCAGTTGGTAGAGTGCTTGCCTCACAAGCACAAGGCCCTGCGTTCAATACCCAGCACTGCAAAAAAAAAAAAAAAAAAAAAAAAAAAAAAAAAAAAAAAAAGTCATGTTGGGTACCCTGCCTCAGATTCTCTTGATCTCACCTGCCTTCCAACTCTATGCACCAACAAGGTAAGTGCTTATGGACCTACATGGTTCTATGACTGAGAACACAGCCTGTATCTAGTTTCTCCCTCTAACTACCTCTAGATGCAGGTGAAGCAGCACCATGGTACCCATCATGTGATCTGACATTCCTTCTACTGAAGGGGCCGGGTGGTACAAGCAGAATCTCACTCTGTGGGAGAAATGTTAACCAAAAGGAGCTGGCAGGTGAATTCTGTCTCTCAGAATGCTCCGCTGGAGGGAAAAATGCAAACACTTTTGGATAAACCTGTCTGGACATGTTCTGTGGAATAAAGTGACCAGCTGTGTTTGTGAAGCAATGACCAGACCAGTAATATATCATCTTGTATCAGCATTTAAGCTTTGCCTAAGGCTGTATTTGCTAAGGAACGTATGCTAAAAACACAATTTTGGAAGTAATTAAGAAAATAAACAATGAATTAGTTTCACAAGAAACAAATCAGTGAATGATGAACCTCAAAATAAACCTACATATGCACTATAAATTAGCAATTTAACAGAGGTAAAAATTAGAAAAAATGATGATTCAGTAAATGATGCTGGAAAACCTAGTTTACTTTACAAAGGTTAAAAAACAAAAGGAGCCCACGTTGCAGAATACACTAAAATGACCAAATCAATTAAAGATCTAAGTATGGAATGAGAAGCACACGCCAATAAAATACAACATGTGATAAAGAGGGTATTTTTAAGACCTAAAACTAACGGTACTTGGCAATATCAAAATGATGGTTTTAAGCTAATGATTAACAAAGAAATTTATCTGCATAAGAATCATTATACCTAAAGATGATGCCAAAAGGCCATAATCATCTGTAAGTTTTGAAATATTTCCAAATAAGGCCAAGACAATAACATGGCTATGAACATATCTAGTAGAATAATTGAAAAAAAAAGTAGCAAATAGAAAATGATAAAGATAAAACCACAGGAAATATAACAAGTAGAGAAAAACATGGTTTTGTAAAATGTTCACATCTTTAGACTCACCACTTAGATTCTAAATTTTATACATTTGATATTTTACAACATAAAACATGTTTTCATTAACAACTTAGATGCACCAATTGCCACTATGGTTTGCAACTGACATTCATATATAACAAAAGTTTGCAGATGATTTAACCTAACTTGTTAAAGTTAGCGCTTTCTTAGTACCACGAGTTAGATCCTTGTCCCTGACAATGATCTAGTGATGAGGACAAGGTTTTCAGGAAATGGAAATTTTATTGATTTGCTAGCAAATGAGAAAATGCAGTGGACTCTCATCACAGGCTGTGATTCTAACTGCCAGCAGATAGCTTTTAAAAGGGGGATACAAGGGATGTTTTCCAAGTATCATTATCAGTAAATCTAATTAATGTTCATCGTATATCCTTGAAAGAGCTGTTTTTCCAGTTTCTAGGTCTGGAGCTTTATTCTTGTGGGCAGTGAGCTAAAGGGCAGATAACTCAGCTGAGAACAGAAGAATGTTAATCTTGCTTGCCTGGAGGTTACAGAGGGGAAGAAGGTGAATGTAAAATAACACATGTCAGTTTTAAAATTAGTCATCAGTGGTCAAGCAGCAAGGTTTATATTTAAAGCATGAAGTGAACCCCTGTTACATTCTTACTCAGAATGCTTCATCTTTATTCATTTTTATCTCATTCATTTTCCTCCTATTTCCTTTCATTCACCTTTCTTGAGTCTCTTTATTCCTTGACCCTTTACTCAATTTCCATTTGTTAAAAAATGACTTGTGTCTTCTTCCTATCTCTTCTTACCTACCCTCCAAGTGACAGGTTTCTACCCAGACTCTAGTCAGAAGTTCTTCCCCACTGTGACCTTCAAAATCCAGGCCTAACTAAACACTCGGCAAAGTCTGCTTTCATCTTCACTTCAGGAGCTAGAATGGAAAATATAAATTAAGGAGTGAAAGAAAGCCTAATAGAGCAGGGAAAGGAGAATGGGAGAATGGAATGATTTCCATACATGTGCTCATCCTGACTAACTCATACAACTATCATGTATACCTAAAAAGTTCTAATTTAAAAAAAAAAAAGAAAAGAAAAAGCAAAGAACTAGGATTTGAAGGGAGAAGGAATAGGAAACTATACTATAAAAATATGGATAATATTTGAGAATTGTAATGTTTGGTGAATATAAAGATACTTTTCATAAAATTCCATCTTTAAAAGTAGTTTGTTAACTGAGCATTTGAAGCTCAAATATGTTGACACTTAATGCAAGAAACAGGTCTTATTGTAATTCAGTGGAACATTGGCAAACTAGGTACTAAGAATAGGAATTCCTGCTATATTACTTGAGTTTTATAGTTATTATATTTCAGAACCCGGAGACATGACAAGAATATTTTAAAATTTGGGAAAAGGAATACCTGTTTAAAGGTATTTTTATCTTTGAAATTCAATAGGCAATGGTTATTAAAAACACAGATTCTCAATTTCCATTAACATTTAAATATCACGTTCCCACAGTAAAGTCTAGGATATGGAAGCAAAGGTACATAATGAACAATAATGAACACACTAATTCACTGGTGAATCCTGCCCACTTCTCATACATGTCCATTTTCCTGAAATGTAATTAACAAATTACCTTCTAAAGTTCTGTGTACCTAAAACTTATGAATGCTAGAAATGAGGTCAGACTTCTAAACAATGAAGTCCAGGATACCATCTGTGACCACTACATTAATTTTCTCAAGGAACAGATTAATGTGATTTGAAAAGCTTCTTTGTATGAAAGTCTATTGTTTTTCCTAAAACTGAACAGGACAAAATTTCTTATTTGAATATTCAATAAGAATCTTCTGGAGCAGCCTTTTCTTCATATTGCTGGAGACTGCATAATTTTCACTATTCAATTTGTTTGTTACTCTTTAATAGTCATTGTTATTTTCTTTAGGAATCTTTTCCTTTAGCAATCTCAATTTTTCATTTAAAAATTCCCAAGAAATAAGTTTTTCTCCCCAGATGATCTTAAACCAATGAACAAATATTTAGTTACACAGAAGAGACCAAGACCCGTCAAAAACACCAATTAAGTATTTATGCATCTTCAATATCACACATTTTAATGACTTTGAATTATTAATCCAGACAGGCAATAACAACACTTCAGGATCCATGAAAGCAACCCATTTCTACTCTGTGGATATACACACTCTCACATATACTTAGACATGCAACCAAAAGTTTCACATTCCATACATTACTAATACAACTTTATAGTATTATATATTAATATACTAACTATCACAATCATTTTCATGCTCAAATATTCTGTATAAACTTTCAGTGACCTTTTAAGACTTTTGTCAATGAACATGGCATAATTTAACTGACCCCACAAAATATAGGATGAGAATTTTTTGCATTTATAAAAGTGCTGCGAATCACTAAGTTCGTGCACAACTCTGCCCATATATGTACTAACTTAAATGGATTTCTTAAAGGTTTTAAGAACAATGTGTATGTTTTTGATGCATGCAATGATGTTCATGTAACTAGCAGTAATGTTAAGCAGTACATATCTACCTAGGCATACCAAGGTATGCATGAAACTCACTCAACAATACTTATTAAGAATCTAATCAGGCTGGCACAGTGGTGCACACCTGCAATCCCCGTGGCTTGGGCATCTAAGGCAGGAGGATTGCAAGTTCAAAGCCAGCTTCAGCTACTTATTGAGGCCCTAAGCAACTCAGTGAGAGCCTGTCTCTAAATAAAAATACAAAAAAGGGCTGGGGATGTAGCTCAGTAGATAAGTGCCCCTAGATTCAATCCCTAGTACCCACCCCCCCCCAAAAAAAAACCCTAAAAATAGAACTACCATATGACCCCCTATCAACCTATCACATTACTGAACACATAGCTGAAGGAAATGAACTCTGCATACAAAAGGGACACCTACATACCTGTATTTATTACAGTATTATGCATAATAGCCAAGGTATGGAATTGGCCTAGGGGTGTACCAACAGATAAACAGATAAAGAAAACAGTATATACATACTTCATTTGTCAGCTTTGCATTGCTATAACAAAAATACCTGACAAGAAGCTCAGAGGAGCAGGAAGTTTATTTTGGGATCATGGTTTCAGAGGTCTCAGTCCATGTCTAGCTGACTCCATTGCTCTGGACCTGTGGTGAGGCCCATTATCGAAGAAGGCCATAGTAAAGAAAAGTTTCTCAGCTCATAGCAGCCAGGAGGGAGAAAGGGGGGCGGAAACCACATAAGAAATTATGTTATTTTTCTGGAAAATAGATTGAACTGGAGGACCTCTTAAACAAAATAAGCCACATACAAAAAAAAAAAAAAAAAAGTATCACATGTATTCTCTTATATGTGGACATTTAAAAAGTTAAACAAAAGATGACCTGAAAGTAGACAAAGGACTATTAGGGAATATAATGTGAAGGAGACAGAGATAGTTATAGGAGAGAGGAAGTCGAGAGGTTAGAATGAAGAATGGATACCATTGATGCATGTATATGCACATATGGCAATGTCACAGGGAAATCCATTAACTTATTCAATATGTTTTAATAAAATAAAAGAGTAAAAGGAAATACCATCCCTGATTTCACCAGACTCACTCTAGGAAACGAGACAGACATTTTACAGTTGAAATTTCAAATAACTGTTCAGTTATAATTCAGAAGTAATTGAGGAAAAAAAAAAAAAAAGCATCAGGAGACCACGTAATGTGTTGGCCTAAACTAGTATGTGCAGGGCAGGATAAGGTCTCCCAAACAATAAGTGAGTATCTAATGGACAAATAGCAAGATGGGAAAGAAGTTACAGACAGAAGGAGGAAGCTCATATTTAAGAAACTAAAATAGATATGACTAGAACACGTAACAGGGTGTGAGACAAACCAGAAGAAATCATAGGGTAACAACCCAGCAGGTCAGCATACAGAATGGCATCTATGACTTTTATGACTTTCCATCAATATTGAATGAGGAAGAGTCACCCATAATGACCAACTGCATACCTCTACTTTTATTTTGCCATAGCACACAATGGCTATTATTCGGCTTGTAAGTGTTTCTTCTAAAGAAGATTCAGTTTTCTATAACCTTCATTAAAACTGCTCAATTTCTGATCAACTTTTACAAACTAGAGAACACTATTATGTATTTTCTGCATGAGTCCTACAATATACCTTGATAAAAAGCAAACATGAGTCTATATTTCAAGGCCACCTAAATGATTAAATCATTCAGTACCTTTGTAGAATTTTTTTTAAAGTTTATAATAGTTTGCCACCAATGCCCCAAAAACATACTCAACATTTATGTCCTTTGGACAATTTCATATGTTTTTTAGGCTAAATGTAAGAATATAAGAACCAAAGGCATATTTATCATTTTACATTTCATCTCCTTTCTGAAATCTCAACACCTCAACTGCCCTACTCTCAGCTCAGGACCTGTTTCCCAGATAACAAAACAAAAAAATTCTAAATGTGCCCACCACATCCATTAGTCCCTCTGCATCTGTATCCACATACTTGACCTTTCCTTCTGTTCCTACAGATGAGCTATCACTATTCCTAGCCAAGATCAACTTCAATAGCACTACTCTACTGGGTCCCGACTCCTCACTCCAGCACTGTCCTGTCTACTGAATCATCTCCATTGGCGTATCAATAAACTGTTGTATCATTCATCTTAAACAAAACTCTCAATCTCAAGTTTCCAG
The DNA here is from genome assembly GCF_902686455.1 of Sciurus vulgaris. Lineage (NCBI taxonomy): Eukaryota > Metazoa > Chordata > Mammalia > Rodentia > Sciuridae > Sciurus > Sciurus vulgaris. Next base: position 78,375,275 of record NC_136468.1, read on the forward strand.
TTACACTCTTCCTTTTTCTTCTCAATATGCACAAATGTTCCTCCCAAAATTGGCCCTCCTATTTATTCTCTATTGAGATCAGCTCTAACCAGGGTTTCCCAACTACCACAACCTTCAAACACTGGTGATCTCATTCTGCTCTGACTTATGGGCAGTTCTGTCACTACTTCTTTTAAATCCATATGCACCATTGTTTCAATCTGAAAACACTTTCTATACTAGACTTCTGAGACATTACCCCCCTTGTCCCTATGGCCATAGTTCTATCTCCTGAGCCAGTTCTTCCTCACCTCCTGTGGCAGACTGAACAATGTGTCCCTCGACAAAGATGTTTATGTCAAAATCCCTGAAATGTGTGAATACATTAACTCATGGCAAAGGGACTTTGACCATTTGATTAAATTAATCATGAGTTGAGGAGATTATCCTGAACTATCCAGGTGAGCCCTGAGTTTGGGGTAATCACAAGAAGCCTTCAAATAGGTAGACAGGAGAACCTGAGTGAGCTCTAGCAGATGTGACAATGAATGCAAGAGGCTAGAATGGTACATGAAAAGAGCCAGATACAAGCACCTCGAGATCTGGAAACCAGCTCTCACGGAGAACCTCAAGAGGTCAAAACCACACTGCTAACGTCTTGATTTTACAGCACACTACAGTGACACAGTCATATCAATGTTTACAGCAGCACAACTCACAATAGCTAAGCTATGAAACCAACCTAGATGACCATCAAAAGATGAATGGGCCAGGCATGTTGGCCCCCATGTGCTAATCTCAGCAACTCAGGGGGTATGAGTCAGTGGTTAAGCACCCCTGGGCTCAATCCCCAGTACTAAATAAATAAATAAATAAATAAATAAATTGTAATATATGTACACAATGGAATATTACTGAGTCATAAAGAAGAATGACTTTGAGACATTTGCTGTTAAGTGGGTGGATCTGGAGACTATCATGCTAAGTGAAATAAACCAATCCCCAAAAAACCCAAAGGTCAAATGATTTCTCTGATAGGTGAATGCTAACCCACAATACAGGGGTCTGTGGGGAGAATAAAACTTCAATGAATCAGACAAAGGGGAATGAAGGGAAAGGAAAGGGGATAGGCATAGAAAAGACAGTCGAATGAATCTACATAACTTTCCTACATATGTTTACATCACAGTGAATCTCATCCTCGTGTACAACCACAAGACAGGGATCCTAATTAGAGTAAGATATTTATACAAGCATGGAATATGTCAAAATAGTTTCTATTGTCAAGTATAACTAAAAAGAATCAATAAAAAATGGTAAAAATAAATGAGCAAAAGAAAGGTCAGTAGAGTAGAGGAAAGAGAATAGAGGAAGAGAGGAGGAAAAGTGGGGGAATGAACATTAAAATCAAATTCACTGGGTGCATAATTTTGTCCAAATGAACCCAACTATTACGGATAACTATAAGACTCTAATAAACTAATTTTTTTTAAATACTGATTTTAGACTTCTGATATCCACAAATATGAGAGAATAAATTTCTCTTGTTTTAATTTGTTAGGTTTCTGGTAACTTGTCAACAGCAATAGGACACTACATTACTTCCAGCTCAAAACTTTGGTTTGGCTTTTGGACTACTACTGCTTTCTACACAGACTCATTTGTAGATCTCAATCAACCCTTCGAGCATAAAATGACAAGTCTCAAATATTTATCCCTAATGAAAACTCTTTATGCTTACATGCTCAATACTCCTTAACACTTGCAATTGTGCATCTAGAAAGAATCTCACGTGTGTCAAAACTAAATTCCAAATCTGCTCCCACAAAATCTTCTCTTCTATCTCAAAGGGCAACTGTATTCTAGTTTTTTAAAGCAGATCTTTGGGCCTTTGACTCTTCCCTATCTTTGAAACCCCATGTACAAACTACTATTTTTCCTAGTTTTACCTTCCAATACATTCAGAATGCAAGGGCTTCACACTACATTCTCTACTATCAAAGCTGTCCTAATTGTCACATCACCTGTTACCTTGGTTATGTTCATCACCATAATTTCTCATTTTTCCCTTGTTCTTCTGTAGTCTGTTGTCCCCACCACTGACAAGGTGACACCAGGAAAAAACTATACATTAACTTCCAAAGGCTGCTACCTCATTCAAGGTAAAACCGGAGGACTATATTACCACACTGAGGGCCCTTTGGGGTATGGGACCTGGACCTTTCTATCCACAGCTGCCCTGGCCCCACCATGATTTCACTCTTCCCAGCCTCTCAAACATTCTTGCCCTGTCTTGTGCCTAAAATGTATGGCAAATGTTGGTGAAAAAGGAGAGTCTCATAAAAATCACACTTGAATTATCTTCTAAAATATAGAAATTATATACATATTTATTCTAGCACAAGTGATTATATGAAAGGGAATAAATTACATCCTTAATCTCATATAGCAGTGTAGTTCAAGCAGATTTAGCATATAAAATAGGATATAAAAACTCAAAACTCAGATTTGTAATAAAATATGTATATAATTAATGATCAAATCACAAAAGAAAAATTCCTACATTCCAAATTATTTTAAGTAAATCAAACCACCAGTGGAACATTTTTATCATTAAAATGGATTTATACATAATCTCATTTTGAAACAGTAACTAATGAAGCCAAGATTATCGATTCATAATTTAACATGTAAATCTGTCCAAATTATATTATATATACTTCTAACGTAAGTCAATATTCATATTACCATTATCTTGTAATCTTAAAAGTTCATTCATTTTATACTGTTTATTGATTGTGTATCAGTCAAGCACTGAATTAGCTGCTCTAACTTTTCTCATTGAGAAATTTGACAAGTTTAATACATGATATTCAATATTTGTCTACTAAAATATGCAAATGAATGGCAATAAAACTATGTAAGGACAGCAGTGTTTCCAAACGAAACAAAGCTACACTAGTAACACAAACAAAATCTTTTGACACTTAAGTTGTCACTTACATTTAACTCAAATTTTAATTGAGAAAATGTCTTAGCATCTGAGCAGAAAATTTACCACGACAGGCCTGAGACTACTGTCCTTAAGAAAACCCAGTCAGGTAGGTAGGTCCTGGGCCATGTCTGGAAGTTAACTTGTAAGGTTGATATGCTCTACCTAGACTGCTTGCATAGAAGCACTCTTCATGCTGAATTCTGCTTTCCTTCAGAGAATGTGGGATTTTTGTACGTGCTAGCCAGGGGCTGGTTAGGTGGTCAACCCAATAAACACCTTGGGCGCTAAGTATCTAATGGGCTTTGCTTGGGAGAAACCCTGGGTAAGTGTTGCAGGATTTTCATTGCTAGGGGATAGGGGTGCATTGCATGACCCTTCTGGGGAGGGAGAGAACACAGGGAAGTTTCCAAATGCATTCCTCCAGATGGCCTGTGACTCCTGTGACTCTTGAGAGTCAGCTGCACATTGTTCCTATTTCACTGTAATATATTTTGCCTTAGAATACAACTAAATGCTCAAATTCCCCAAGTTCTTCTAGAAATTCTCCAAGTGTAGACATGGTTTGGGAAAACCATAGTATAATAAGAGCTTTTATAAAAACTCTGGATTCTTACCTGCTGATATGCTTCATAAATCACATCAAACAGGAATGCCTGTGGCATTTCACTTGCTCGGTGTCTGGCTCGTTCTAGTGAATAGTCTAAGCAACCATCGGCAGAGGGACTGATGACAGTAGATACGAGAGGTCTAACTGCTCCTGCTGCCTGAAGAACAAACAAAAGAGTAAATAGCACACTTATTTCACCTATGGAACATTTTAAAGTAAAACTCCAGATTCTGAATCTCGCTTTTGAAAACAGAACTTATTCAAACCTCAACAAGCTATCTCAACAAAATATCCAAACAAAGCTTTCTCCAGTTCATAAGTTCATTATCTCGGGGAAGTAATGAGTTCTATAGTGCTATCATTCCACATACCAAGAAGTAGAAATTTTCATTGTAGGTTCAAATTCTTTTAATTGCAGGTCATTGAGGTCAAATACCATAAAAGAATATCAAGATAAAATTGGGTATTCGCTGAAGATGGGCAGGACGAAAACTATTGTGAAACCGAGTTGCAAACTGATGTTTACTTATTAGTGTGCCTCCAGAACATTTAATTTACACATTAGATCATTTAAGGAAACAAATTCCAAGATCCCCAAAATGAGACTAAACAAGCCAAACAATGAATTTATGTCTTACTCCTTTGAAAACCGTTCCTTTCACACATAAAATCTCCATGCAAAGTTCCTCAGGCAACATGTCCAATGATTTTTCATTACTATGTTGAAAGTTCTGTCTTATTAATAAGTTGGATCTGAACTTAAAAAAAAAAAAACTTCATATCTGAAAATTTTTTAATTTTTATTAGGGTCTCATTTGTAATGAAGTCTTGAATGTAATTATCAGAGAGTTACTGTAAAGAAGTTGCCTTAAAATAAAGTTCTGTGGTAGGCAGTTAACAAGACCTTATATTGACTTCAAGATGCCCTTTCTTCTGCAATTGTTACATGAGCAGCATAACACATGAAGCCAAGGCACAAACAGAACAAGTGTTCTCTTGAAGAGACCAACATCTGAGCAAGATAAAGTCCACATGCTGGTTTACAAAAGCCAAAGGACTGGCTGAAAATCAAAGCTTGCATATGAGCCAAGCAGACAGTTTACAAATTGCATCACCAATTCCAGTGCCTCAAGTGGAAATTTGGAGCCTAGGCATAAATGCAAAAATGAGACAGCTGGGAGTGACAGAGGAAATAGTGAAGAGTATTCCAACTAGGTGAAGAGTAGATGAAGAGCAAACCCACCAGACAAGCCTAACACCTGCTAGGGTTTAGAAACCCTAAACATACGTATGACACGAAGGAAACATATGTATACCCACAAATGGATACTCCTTTTTAAGGCAAAAATTAAATTTCCATTGCAACTACCTGTAGGTACTATTAGAATTGTATGGCAAACTATGAAGTTAAAAATAGAGCCAACAGAGAACATGAGACATTCAAAATGACTGAGGGGCTCTACGACTTTCTGCCAGCAAACTAGTGAAAGATTAAAAAAAAAAAAATTTAAAGGCTCTAAGAATTTTCCCCAAGACATTCAGCAGTTGAAGTCACACGAAATATTCTGAATTTCAGGTTGTTTTTTTTTAAGAACATGTTTCTTTTACATGCCTTCCCCCAGCTCAGAATGACACAAACCCTACTGGGTATAGGTAGAATTTTTTTTTTTTTAAATGGGGCTCCATCTCCTCCAAGGGGCAGGGCACAGGGCCAGCATTTCCCAATCCCTTCATTACCATACAAAGGCCAGACCCTGGGCAAGTGTAGCCAAGAGATTTTCTAGTTCACATAGGGCAGCAATTATACGCCAAGAAAGGAGACCATGAAGAAAACTAGAGCCTTCCATTGCTCCCACAGAGCACCCTGATCATGAAATAGGGGTGTCTTTACAAGAAAAAAGAACTCTGTACCCATCACAGTTTCAGAGGAGTAATGAATGCAGTGATTTTTCAAAGTGGAGAAAAAAGATCTAAGAATAGAAATCTATGATGCTTTCCAAAGGAACTAAGTTTATTTGAAACTGAGTACAGGGAGAGTCAAGCCTAAATGCAAAATGCACTCTTAAAAAAATTACTTATCATGGTAAGTAATTAAGAGGACAGTGGTATCTACATGAAAGTAAAATGCTGAACTGTAGGCGAGTTAGAAATAGAGAACCCTGGGATCAGAACAAAGCCCAAACTGGCCCCAAAAACCACCCTTGCAAAGGGTACTATGTTTAATTGCATCCGAGGAGGACAATTATAACCCAATCAGATATTGATAAGCAATATCAAAGATAAATTTGAGATATTAGTAGTCAATGAAGAGTTTAACAGGTAGGTGAGATATCAGCAGGAATGGACAGTATAATACATCAGGGAATGAAACATTCAAAGAGCCTTGCTAAAATCACATCATTCCAATTTGACTATACCCATATCCAAGTGTCCACCCTGACATCAAAAGCTTTTCTGTATGGTGTACACAATTAAAGTTGATCAGCAGAGCACAGTGGTACATGCCTGTAATCCCGGCAATTTGGGATGGTGAGGCAGGAGGATTACAAATTGGAAGATATCTTCAGTAAGATATATTGCAATGAAATATTAAAAGAAAGACAATGATAATAAATCACAAAAGCATAAAGAAAATGATTTATCATTTAACAAAAGATCAGCAATAAGATTAATAACTCAGAAAATAAGAAAACAGTTGGGTCACATAGTATACATTACTAAAAGGAACAAAAATCTGTAAAAGATTTTGTAATTAGCAAAGACAACATTTCAATAATGAAAAAAATTCACAGAAAGCAAGCACGATGCTTTGCTAATGGATTCACCTTACAAAAATAATGTAAAATGAATGTTAAAAAAAAAAAAAAACCTAAAAGCAAATCTAATCTAAAAGACAGTAAAAATACCTATTTTTCCTTTTATTAACTGATTATAAAAGTAAATGAATAGTTAACTGACTAGAAAAGATATATAGAGGTAAGGAAATGGCAATGGATAGCAACATGAATTCATATTAGCAAATAAAATAAAAATTGCAAACAAGAGACTTTATACACGCATTTTTTTTATGGGTTTCTATAAAGGACAATATAAACTAATAAATTAAAATAATGGATTTGAGTTTCTGACACAGATGAATATGCTTAATAACCTGGGGGTGAGGGGAGGGGGAAATAATCAAGCAACTTAAGAGAAATGCCTCTATAGCTCACTTGAATTAAAGTAGCACTATGGTGGGCTCCAGAAAAACCTCAGAATATAACTCAAAAAATTAAGGAATTAGAAGAATTAAAATGTTTCAATAGAAAATACTCCTCTATGCAAATCAAAACTACACAGATTCCATCTCACTCCAGTCAGGATGGCAATTATCAAGAATACAAGCAATAATAAATGTTGGCAAGGATGTGCGGGGAAAAGGTACACTCATACATTGCTGGTGGGATTGCAAATGGGTGCAACTACTACAGAAAGCAGTATGGAGATTCCTTGGAAAACTTGGAATGGAACCACCATTTGACCCAGCTATCCCACTCTGAAGTTTATACCCAAAGGACTTAAAATCAGCATACTATAGTGACACAGTCACATGGATGTTTATAGCAGCTCAATTCACAATTAGCCAGATTGTGGAACCAACCTAGGTGCCCTACAACAGATGAATGGATAAAGAAATTGTGATATTATATTCACAATGGAATACTACTCAGGCTTAAAGAAGAATGGAATTATGGCATTTGCTGGTAAATGGATGGAATTGCAGAATATTATGCTACATGAAATAAACCAATCCCAAAGAACCAAAGGCCAAAAGTTTTTTCCAGCATGCGGACACGAATTCACAATAGGGGAGCAAGGCTAGAGAAGAATAAAAGTACTTTGGACTAGACAGAGGGGAATGAAGGGAAGGGAGAAGGTATGGGGGTAGAAAGCATAGAATGAATCAGACATTATTACCCTATGTGCACATATGATTATATGACCTGTATAACTCTACATCATGCAAAACCAGAAGAATGATAACTTATACTCCATTTATGTACAGTATGTAAAAATGCATTCTACTGTCATGTATAACTAATTATAATTGTAAAAATAAGCTACATTAAAGAAAAAAAATATTCCTCTAATACAGCATCCTTTCATGCTCAAAACACTAGAAAAAATTGGGGTAGTGGGATCATTCCTTAACATTGTGAAGGCAATCTATGCTAAGCCCATGGCCAATATCATTCTAAATGGTGAAAAACTGAAAGCATTCCCCCTAAAAACTGGAACAAGGCAGGGATGCCCTCTTTCACCACTTCTATTCAACATCGTTCTTGAGACTCTAGCCAGAGCAATTAGACAAACCAAAGAAATTAAAGGGATACAAATTGGAAAAGAGGAACTCAACCTATCCCTGTTCACTGATGACATGATTATATATTTAGAGGAACCTGGAAATTCCACCAGAAAACTCTTAGAACTCATAAGTGAATTCAGTAAAGTAGCAGGTTACAAGATCAATGCTCATAAGTCCAATGCATTTTTATACATAAGTGATGAATCTTCAGAAAGAGAAATTAGGAAAACTACCCCATTCACAATAGCATCAAAAAAAATAAAATACTTGGGAATCAATCTCACAAAAGAGGTGAAAGACTCTACAATGAGAACTACAGAACACTAAAGAAAGAAATTAAAGAAAACCTTAGAAGATGGAAAGATCTCCCATGTTCATGGATAGGAAGAATTAATATTGTCAAAATGGCCATACTACCTAAAGTGCTATACAGATTCAATGCAATTCCAATTAAAATCCCAATGACGTACCTTACAGAAATAGAGCAAGCAATTATGAAATTCATCTGGAAGAATAAGAAACCCAGAATAGCTAAAGCAATCCTCAGTAGAAAGAGTGAAGCAGGGGGTATCGCAATACCAGATCTTCAACTCTACTACAAAGCAATAGTAACAAAAACGGCATGATATTGGTACCAAAATAGACAGGTAGATCAATGGTACAGAATAGAGGACACAGACACAAACCCAAATAAATACAATTTTCTCATACTCGACAAAGGTGCCAAAAATATGCAATGGAGAAAAGATAGCCTCTTCAACAAATGGTGCTGGGAAAACTGGAAAACCATATGCAACGGAATGAAATTAAACCCCTATCTCTCACCCTGCACAAAACTCAACTCACAATGGATCAAGGACCTCGGAATCAGACTAGAGACCCTGCATCTTATAGAAGAAAAAGTAGGTCCAAACGTTCAACTTGTTGGCTTCGGAGCAGACTTCATTAACAGGACTCCCATAGCCCAAGAAATAAAAGCAAGAATCAATAACTGGGATAGATTCAAACTAAAAAGCTTTCTCTCAGCAAAGGAAACTATCAGTAATGTGAAGAGAGAGCCTACAGAGTGGGAAAATATCTTTGCCAATCATACTTCAGATAGAGCGCTAATATCCCGAATCTATAAAGAACTCAAAAAACTCTACACCAAGAATACAAATAATCCAATCAACAAATGGGCTAAGGAAATGAACAGACACTTCACAGAAGATGTACAAGCAATCAACAGATATATGAAAAAATGTTCAACATCTCTAATAATAAGAGAAATGCAAATCAAAATTACCCTAAGATTCCATCTCACCCCAATAGAATGGCGATTATCAAGAACATAAGCAACAATAGGTGTTGGCGAGGATGTGGGGAAAAAGGTACACTCATACATTACTGGTGGGGTTGCAAACTAGTGCAGCCACTCTGGAAAACAGTATGGAGATTCCTCAGAAAGCTTGGAATGGAACCACCATTTGACCCAGCTATCCCACTCCTTGGCCTATAACCAAAGGACTTAAAATCAGCATACTACAGAGATACAGCCACATCAATGTTCATAGCTGCTCAATTCACTATAGCCAGATTGTGGAACCAACCCAGATGCCCTTCAGTTGATGAATGGATAAAGAAACTGTGGCATATATATACAATGGGATATTACTCCGCCATGAGGAATGACAAAATTATGGCATTCGCAGGCAAATTGATGAAATTGGAGGATATCATGCTAAGTGAGATAAGCCAATCTCAAAAAACTAAAGGACGAATGATGTCGCTGATAAGCAGATGAGGACATATGGGGGGGGGGGTAGGAGGGGTTAGTGTTAGGGTTAGGGTTAGGTTTAGGGTTAGGGATAAGGAGGGTGGTAAGAAGGAGGAAGAAAGGAATGTATAGAGGGAAAAGAGGGGTGGGAAGGGAGGGGGGAAGGGAAAAAAATAACAAAATGAATCAAATAACATTGCCCTATGTAAATTTATGACTTTTAATTAAAATTAAAAAAAAAAAAAAATAGAGCCGGGCACAGTGGCACACGCCTGGGATCCTAGCAGCTTGGGAGGCTGAGACAGGAAGATTGTGAGTTTCAAGGCAGCCTCAGCAGAAGTTAAACAACTCAGTGAGACCCTGTCTCTAAAATATGAAATCGGGCTGGGGATGTGGCTCAGCGGTCCAGTGCCCCTGAATTCAAATCCTGGTACCCACCCACCTCCAAAAAAAAAAAAGATCAAAAAGAAAAAACATACTATAAGAAAAGTCAAATGCAAACTGGCAGACATAAATCTAACTATATAAGTCCATATATATTTAATATATTAACAATATCAGAAGGCAGAGTTTGTCAAACTGGATTTTTTAAAAATCCAACTATATGCTGTCTACAGGATCTACAATTTCAAAGATACAAATAGGTTGAACATAAAAGACTGTAAAACACATCCACGTATAATACATACGCACACTTTAAAATTCCTTAAGTATTAATAAGTAGGGCCATCTTATAAAGGTAAATCCATGGGGAACATGTAAGAATTGAACACATTTACCTAACAGATCTCCCGAAGCACATGAAAATTATACTGAACTGAGCAGAGACATCAACAATAGTTGGCAACATCAATACTCCACTTTCAATAAAGGATAGAGCAGACCAACATGGAAATGAAAGACTTGAGAAACACCATAAACCAAATAAACCTAACAGACATCCATCCAACATACCATCCAACAATAGCAAAACAGGTTCTTGAGTGCACATGGAACGTCCTCTAGCACTATGTTCTGGGCCATAAAACAAGACTCAGTACATGTCAAAGAATTGGAATCATACTAAGCAGGTTCTCTGCTTAGGATAGGATAAGGTTAAAAATAAGCAAGAATTTTGCCAATGTGTAGAAATTAAAAAATCTGTACTAAAAAACAATGAATCAAAGAAATCACTAGAGAACATAAAACACTTGGAGATGAAAATATAGACAATATATAAACGATGAATGCACCTAAAGCAAATCATAAATGCAAGTTTTTAACGGTAAAAACCTGTATAAAAGGAAACAAGTCAAAAATGTAACTTTCTACTTTAGGACACTGGAAAAAAAGGATACTACAACTAAGTCAGACATAAAAAGTCAGTAATTTATTTCTGCTCTCATCTTTTAAGATAAAAACTAAAATGTGATTCTTAGGAAAGAAAAAACCTTTAGTAACCAAAAAAAAGACAAATTAGTGAAATCAAGAAATGAAAGTAATGACAATTCAACCAATCTTATAGAAATATGAAACTATGAACTGTATTTCAAAAAATTAGAGAATAGATGAAATGAATAAATTGAGGTACAAACTATAAAAACTCAAGATTGCAAAGTCAGACTAGATCTGTGGCACCAAGAATTTAAAAATGTCTCAGTATGCAAAGTCAAACCTAAAAACTACATGGCTTCACTAGTTATGCCAAAAATGTGAAGAATATCTCCTCACAAGTTTTTAAAAAAAAAAAAAAAAAAAAAAAAGCTTAAAAATTTTTCAAACATGTTTTGTAAAACTATTATTGCCCTAATGCCAAAAAACAAAGTCATACAAGGAAATGAAACTACAGACCAATATACCGTATGAATATGTGAGTATCTTCAAAATGTATGTCTTCTCACACTGTATCCTCAGAGGATTGGTTCCAGAACTGTCCGAGCACACCAAAATCCCTGAATGTTCAAATCCGCTGTATAAATTTCAACATACTTAGATATAACTACACAGATCCTCTTGTGTACTTTAAATCTTGTTATGGTTTGGATGTGAGGTGTCCCCCAAAAGCTCATGTGTGAGAGAATGCAAGATGGTTTGGAGGAGAAATGATTGGGTTACAGCATTAACCTAATCAGTGAATTAATCCCTCTTGGGATTAACTGAGTGGTAACTGGAGGCAGGTAGAGTATGGCTGGAGGATGTGGCTCATTGGGGGTGTGGCTCTGGGGTATATATTTTGTATCTGGAGAGTGGAGTCTCTGCTTTATGATCACCATGTGAGCTGCTTCCCTCTGTCATACTCTTCTGCCATAGTGTTCTGCCTCATGTTGAGCCCCAAGGAATGGAGCCAGCCTTCTATGGACTAAGACCTCTGAAATCGTGAGCACTTAAATAATCTTTTCCTCCTCTATAATTGGACTAGTCGGGTCTTTTATTCACAGCGGCAAAAAAGTTGACTAAAATAAACCTCTAGATTCTTTATAATACCTAGTACAATGTAAATGCTTTGTTAATGGTTGTTATGCCATGTTTGGGGAGTGACAAGAGAAAAAACTCTCATGTATTCAGTATGAATGCAGTTTTTTCCGAGTATTTTCCATCTGCAATTAGTTAAATCTATTATGTGGAGGGCTGACTGTACTTACAAACCAAATTCAGCAACATATATAAAGTATTACACACCATGACCCAGTGGTTCCAGCAATGCTAGATCAATTCAACACACCAATACATATAAATACACCATATTAATTGAATAAAGGACAAAGCACATGAACATTTTAACAGATGCAGTAAACTGCACAAAATCCAACACTCCTTTGTCAAAAAAGTACGTACATTAAAAACAGAAGAAAACTTAATCTGATAAACAACATCTATGAAAAACTCATACTTAATAGTCAAAGACGGAATGTTATCCTTTTGTGATCAGGGAGAAGAAGAAGGAAATCTGCTGTCACCACTTTTATTAAAAAGTAATGGAAGTTTTAGCCAGGAAAATTAACTAAAAAACTATAATAGAAGCCATCCAAAAGAAATAAAACTTTCATTTCAGATGGCGGCCTTTTATAATAGATACCCCTTAAAATCTCATTAAAGAATTATTAGAATAAATTCAGAAAGACAGAATAAGCTTAAAATATAAAAATCAATTTTATTTCTGGATAGTAGTGAACAAAAATGAAACATTTTATAAATCCATTTACAATATCATCAAAACAATAGGAGTAAATTTAACCAAAAAGTTCAAGTTATACTCTGAAAATACCAAAAAAAAAAAAAAATTTGCTCCTAAGAGCTAACATTTACACTTCCATACCATTACACATCAATAGTCTCTATAGTTTCTCATTTTCTAGTTCTCTACTGAATTACCGTTAGCATACAAACATGCTGGGACATTTGCCACCATTAAATCTGTCTTCTTTTGATCATACATCTTTCTCTAGCTCACATCAAATTTCTTTACCCACATGTGAAACAAAACTCTGAATTGTCGATACTACTGTATATCTCCACTTTCTCTTTTCTCCCAAAATTCCTGGAATCCACTTCAATCAGGATCTTACCTCCACAATAAAAATACATTTGCCAAGGTCAACAATGACCCACTTGCTGAATACAATTGGTAGTTCTTACATTTTCAGAGTGTTTTCTTGGTGTTTAGAACACATTTGCAAGCACTTTCTCATACTAGGTCCTATATCCTAAAATTTGTAAATGGTAAAATATTACATATCTGAGATCCCAGACTTCTCAATCTACACTCACCCCAGAGATAACCCATGATTTTAAACACCATATGAAAACTTCCAAACCTATATTCCTAGCCCAGTCTTTCTCTTCAACTGAATTTCTACATCCAAAATACCTATTGGATGTTGACACTCAGTTCAAAATAAATATCTCGAATGTAATACATTCAAGTCAAAGTTGTGGTTAGTGAGAGGGCTTGTTATGACCAACAACATGTATTCATAGGCTTTACACCTCCCAACTGCTCCTATAGACATCTTCATCCACAAAGACATCAACTATTCTTCTAATTATTTTGCCCAAATCCTTCAAAGTCATTCTTGATCTCTCTCTACTCATAAATCATAACAAATCCATTGGTTAGCCCCACTGACTCCAAAACCCCAAATCCTGCCCAGTTTTCATTACCTCCACAATCAGTATGAATCCAAGCCACCTATCCTTCTCTTTGCCGATTAGTTTCCCCTTCACTCTTGTCCTTCCAGGGCCTAGTCTTCACAAAGCACTAGAATGGTTCTGGTCCAGATGATTAAGATCACATATCTCCCCTGTTCAAGACCTTCCAACAGATTTCCAACTCAGAGAACTATTCAAAGTCCTTCCATTTATGTATTAAATTCAGTTCCGTATTCTACTAACATTACAAGTATTCAATAGTTGTATTTGGCTGGTAGCTGTAGTACCAAACAGCAAAGTTAGGATATTTTCATCCCAATTGCATCATGTTCTGTTGAACAGCACTGTGCAAAAATGTTCACTATCAGCCGTCTTTCCAGCACCCAGAACAGTACCTGACACACAGCCTGCACTCAGTGAATAGTTTTTGAAATTGTCAGTGTCCTGGGTCTAGAATATTAGCTACAATTCAGACCTCACCTGGTAGTATATGGATGTCTTAAGGCTATCTTATACAAGCAGCATCTGGAACGTTTTTAAGAGAAGACTTACTAAATCCCATGCCATTGGTGAGCAGACTTGTTGTGAAAAACAGCCTATATTTGTAGGCTATAAACAATGACATAATGGCTCATTTATGCCACTTAATAGAACTTATTTCAGTGAATATAACGTTTTTGCCAGTTTAAATTTTCTATGAAATGAAGAACTTTAAATCATATGTAAAGACCCTCTAGCTTTAAAATTAATATTTTTGAGGAATGCCCATACCCCCATATCAAAGTTTACAGTCTAAGAGTTCCAAGTCTTCCTAATAGCAGTTATATTCCTACTTAATAATAGGTATGTGATGGCTATTTCCCAAACCAAAATAGCAACACCAGTTTGAAAAGATGGCAGAATACTGTCAAATATTCACCCATAAAATCCACAATAGAGTCACATATTCCAAAAACATCAATCTCAGCAGTGCATATGGGTAGATGGTCATCTTACATTCTTATTGTGGTCCTACTTCATTCAATCACCTGGTTCATATAAGATTCATATTGATTATCTAAAAGAAATTGGAGAACTATATTCTAAACACTTTTTGGTATAATGAGGAATAAAGCAACAATGCAATACTTACTCTGAAAGTTTTACAGCTCTGGTGTGTTGCAGGGTGGGGATGTAGACAGATTCTTACCAGAGGCCAGTTACAATATGTTAAAGTGCTTTGAATGTGTTGTGTGCTTGTTTACCACATTTCAGTTCCTTGATGAACATGAATCATTAGTAAAATTGCCTTTGATATTAATGGACCTCAGTTCCTATTGTAATGAGAAATTTTTAAGAAGTATTTACATCAAAATCCTGACTATTCACTCCATTTCATTTTACTTCTAAAGAATTATATGGTTTAAATAAAACTCTCACATGCACCCCTATAGAGCGATAAAAGGCAAAGAGTAAGCCAACAAATACTCTTTATCCAGATACTCCAAGAATGTTTTAGTTACAACACTTTCTCTCCCAAATGTACTTTCATTCTAAAATAGAATAAAAGAAATAGGTAGACAGATGACATAAAAGGACAAGAAAATAAAAATTTTAAGTTCCACATATATTTACCGGCCTGTCACTCGCTGGGTTAATTCTTTTCCCAGGCCTGTCATTTCCAAATTCCTGGGGAATTTGTAAATCTTAAAGTTAACCATGAATTCATTCACATATAATAACTACCTTGTGCTCTGTTAGCCAACCAATAAATAAATTAAGCAAATAAAAGCAGATTATTTTGAGAAACCTATATGGACTTTTCAGCAAGCAGATAATTGAGACCATGTCAGTCTAAGGATCCTAAGAATGATCAGACCATCATAATCCATCTCAAGATCACCAGACGGGTGTCATCTTATGTACTTTACCATATGTGCCCATCAGGTTTCCTTTAAAAGAGCTGGGAACCTTAAAAAAACAATTCTCTCTTGAGAGAGCCTGCATTCTCCCTTGAATGTGTATCTGCTTTCCTAAATAAATCTGTCTACTCCTCTCACTGGCATTTGCTGAAATTATTTTCCCCTCACGTAAGTCAAGCACCTCACGGGTCCTGAGGAGTTCCCAGAAAGAGGGAACATGATTCAGGTATCTCATCTCTCATGGCAATTTCTTTAATTTATACTCTTTAAACAAACATTTCTTGAAATCCTTCATAGTAACTACCCTAAAGTTCTAATGATTCAGACAAATAGGAAACAATTGCTGTTAAGAATCTTGAAGTCTAGTGCAAGTAACTGATAAGCAAAACAATGATTAGCAAAAAAGGTAATGAAAAATATTGGAGGTAGTGAACCCAGAGTTCCATAGACAGGGTGGTAGTCTCTAACTACCTAAATGATTTTCAAATGCTTGACACATGGATAAATGATTGAGCAAACTACTTTTTAGAAAACATCTCTAAAATCTTAGAATGCATAATACACAAATATGTACATCATGAAAAAAAAACTGGACTACAGAAGTAGTTGAACTGTTCTTAAGAAAATGGGGGTGGGGTTCTTGACCTAGTAGTTATGATAAGTTATTAGACAGTTGTAGTAATGAAGATGGCGTAGGAAGATAGACCAATGGCAAGAGCCTCAACAGATCCATGTGTATGTACGTGGAAACTCAATATATGACTGAAGTGCAGGGTAAGGAAAAGATTATTCCATAAATGGTGCAGGAACAGTGAGTTACTGTTTTAGAGAAAAAAATGAAATTAGTCTCATCTCCATATACTTCAAAAAAATTGTTTACATTCCTAACACTTCTAAATGAAACAATGATGAATACTTCATGACCTCAGTGTAAGGGGAAAAAAAAAAAGATACAAAAGTCATAAAGGATGACATTAGTAATTTTTACTTAAAAAAGAATGTTTTTCATCACAAAATACTATCTATAGAACATAGCACAAAACTGGCCAAGTGTTAGTATTCAAATGTTAGTGTCCTATAGTTCCTATGACTTGGTATTTAAAAAGTAGAGAAGACTTACAAGCCCATTTCAGTAAGAATATCTAAAGTCCAAAAATATGAAACAATTCCAATAACAAAATGCTAATTAAAACTCAGAAAGCATTTCCCATTAACTCAAATTCCTGTTAAAAATTATCAATGAAATTCTAAGTTGATAAAAGTTTGGAAAAAGACTTCCTGTGAAAGTTCATAGTCTGTATATATCACCACTCAGAGAAATCCTCACACACAGACACCAGAAGACAGGTATAACAATGTTCATACTAGAAGCATCTGCATAAGCAAAAACTTAGGGGGAAAAAAGTCATCTCTAAAATAAACATTGTGATATACACCTGCATGTGATATGTATATGAATGAAATATAGCTGCAGAGATTTACATGAAATATTTTTTTCCTCAATATATTGTGCAAAAAAAATGCCAAAATATATGCAAAACACAAAATTCAAATAGACATAACCAAAATATTCTTTAGGGGCACATATTTCAAAACTAAGGAGAAAATAAAGCCCAGGTAATATTTATCCATTTGGGGGACTAAGTAAGACTGGAAAAGACAGTTTCAAAGTTAGAGGTAATGTTCTATTCTACCAGTTGGTAGACACAGAGGTGTCCAAATTTCCCCACATATTTTCCGCATTTAAGAAGGAATTTTTAAAATGTGTATTTGGAGGCTATCTTGATTACTGAAAACTAGTTTCTCAGAAAGCAGAATTCATCCACAAAATAGTATCCATAAATTTCAAGGATTAGTACACTCTTGTCTATGAAGCCTCAAAATCAGTAGGAAAAGTACTACAGTATGAAGAAAACTGAATGTCAGCAGATACAAGGAACTTCGTAAACGAAAGGCTGATGGAGAGAGGTCACAAGTGAAGTCCTTTTGCTGACCCTTCTGTCTCTCACCTAGCCATCTGGTAAAAGCAGACACAGAAGAAAGATGATAATGCTAACAGGCCTGTACTCCCAAAGCTCTTTCTTTTAACACGCTTCTGTTTGAAAACGAACATGTAATAAATCCTCAGTTTAAGTTTTCTGAGAAACAAAACATCAAAATTATGACAAATTTAGACAAATCCAGTTACCTACAAAACATATCTGGGAAATCTGTTTATATGAAGCATCATTTCCAAGTTAGCAAATGAAAATGTACCCTTAGGTATTAGCTTAAGAAGCTTTGAATGGAAGTTTAACAGCTCAGCACCACAGTGATTACTGATCTCTCACACTAATCTATCAAAGTATTTACATATGTCAATCATGAAAGACATCAGATACAAATCACAAAATACAGAATAACAAACCCCACCTCTGCTTTTTAAGAGCAAAACTGAACAATCCCTATGATCCATCCACGCAGCAGGTGCTAACATGTATTCCTCCTCAGGCATCTGAATTCTAGCTAATCATGACAATGTGCAACAGAAATCTTCCAACTATTTAATTACAATTTCAGTTAGCCATGTTGTGTTCAATGAGAGACTACTTAATGTTTATAAAATATATTTAAAGCTAACCATTGGTGTTTAGGAGAGTTTGGAAGTATTTTATAAAAATGTAAAATACTCTGTTTTAATACATTGCACATACAACTTATCTAAGATAGAAATAAAGGTATTTTGGCTAAAAAATCTGTTAAAATTACATTACTGTACAGAATACATGTATATATGATATATGCAGCAAAAAACAAGTCTCCAATTCATATGATAAACTTTAATTCCTAGAAATTAAAGTAATACCATTTATCTTAAATCTAATGTGATCAGGAATATTAGGTTGTATATTAACTTTATTTCATTCTAATACCTCAATATACTCATCTGTCTTGACCTTCCAACTTCACTTAAAGTTAATTCATAGAACAGAAATACAAAAGTAACTTAAAATAAATCCAAACAAAAGCTTTTCAAGCAATAGCTTCTCCATGTTAAAAAAAAAAAAAAAAAAAAAAACATACACGTTTATTACCTCATTCCATGGCAGTTACTGGAATACTTTGGTGTATAACCTGGGCATGTTAACTTGTTAAAATATTCTTAAACTTTTCACTTAAACATAGTTAACAGAACTAACTGCTTTGCTTTGTCACAGAACTGCTTCTTCAGCCCTATGATTTAAATCAGTACAAAATTTTTCTCTGATAATGAAATGGCATCCAATCTCCCAGGAAAGATCCATTACCTCAACCACAGAGAAATCAATCTTATTTTCATTGCACTGATCATAACCAAATACAAGTGATTAGCCAAGGTTAATCCCACTTAATCAAATTTCCAAACAGTCAAAAATCTGCCAAATGATTTTCCATCTCTATTCTAAAATATATGCCCAAATTACATGGCATAAAGTTGTAATACTAGTAACAGAGAAGCACATTCTTCTGGATGCACACAAAAGAACAATGGTAGGATTTCCAAGTGTTAAGGAATCAGATTACACAGATACACTCAAATTATATCAATAATTCTATTTTCATTTTAAGAGAAATAAAGATGACACATTCTTAACTAAAAACTATCTTAAAATATTTAATGATGAAATTTATTTCAACCCAAAGAAATGAATTTTATATAAACCTTTGGTTCTAAGTATGTTGTAACATTCTACTACTACTACTAAGGGTTTTTTGTTTTTGTTTTTTTAACTTTTCCAAGGGAAAAAATATCCAGAGCTATGTTTAAAATCAGAGTATGTTCAATTTGCTTATTCCATTAGTAAGACAATTATTCACCTTGTTGAATAAAAACAGTTCTCTGGAGACAATATGGCAGCTCAGAGGAAGCCAGTGTTGCAGCAGCTTCTAAAGAATAAACAAAAATCAGCAAACCTGCAGAGACCAACCAAGAAGCAATGGAGGTTGACAGTAATGCTTGGACTATACTGAGCTTATGTGTTGAACCTAAGATATATTGCCAGTACAGGACCCATTACAAAAGAGATAACTACTTACCACAGAACCACAAACGTTTAAAAAAAAAAAAAATCCATCTCAATAGATGCACAAATGTAGCATTCTTAAAAGTATGGCAAAACAGGCAAACGAGTCTCCTCCCAAAACTCCTAATCCCAATAAAGGAATGAACAGATATTGAAGGGGATAAAACTCTTCATAGGGGAAATCCTATGAAGAGTTTATTATTAAAATGGGAAAGGGATTAAAAAAAGATCTAAGGCAACGTTTTTCGCAGCACAATTCACAATAGTCAAGTTAAGAAACAAAACTAGGTGCCCATTCACAAATGAATGGATAAACAAAATGTAATATTTATATACAATGGAATATTATTCAATCATAAAGAATGAAATTAGGGCATTTGTTGATGAATGGATAGAAATGGAAATCTTCGCATGCTAACAAGCCTGACCCAGAAAGTTAAGGGTTGAATTATTTTTCTTATATATGGAAGTGAAACCAAAATAAGGGGGGGGGGGGGGTTTAGAAAAGGAGGGAAAGAATCCCATGAAAATAGAAGAGATATCAGTGGACTAAAGGAAGAGGATTGAGTAGGAGGAAGAATGGACAGGAAAAGGGAAGAATGTTGCAATGAAACTGATCAAACTTTCCAATGTACATATATGAACATACTATAATGAACTTCAAAAAAAAAAATCTAAGTAATGAATTCAGAGATAAAACAGAGGAAAGATGATTTCATTAAAGAGACAGATTTTTTAAAGAACTTATCAGAACTCCTGGAAGTGAAAGATAAAAATCAAATATAAAATTCAGTTCTAAGTATCAACAGATTATTACATAGAAACATTTTCAGGTTTTGAAGAGAGTATTAGAACTTTAACACTCAAACAGTTTTAAAAAAACAAACCATGATCAGTATATACAAGAACTGTGTGATAACACTGAGACCAAATGCAGGACATGGTCAAATAGGCTAATGACATTAATAACCTTTTAGGTAACATAGAAAATTACCCAAACCTTAGAAATGAGATGGAAATTCACATACAGGATTCATATAGGACCACAAATAAAAGTATCAAAAAAGAACCTCATAAATCAAACCATCATAAATCAAAATGTCTAAAAGAATAAAGATAGAATATTAAAAGCCACAAGAGAAAAACATCAGGTCACATTAGAGACTAGTCAATAAGAATTACTTCTGACTTCAACTCATACTCTGAAATCCAGGATGGCTTGGAATAATTCAAATTCTAAAATTTAAAGAAAAAAAATGCCAATTAAGATTGTTATCTTAGCAAAGTTATCCTTCAGAATCAAAGAATAAAAACTTTCCACAATAAGGATGAACAAAAAGAATTTGTGAGCACTAAGCCAGCTCTGCAGAAAACACCTAATGAAAAGCTATACATAAAAGAACTCACAAACCCAGAACTCTAAAATGAAGTTCACTGAAAAGTCAGTAAAACAAAGGAGAACCAAATTAAATATATAAAACAAAATGTCAAGAATAATCATCTCTCAATTATAAGTATGAATGTAAATGGTCTCAACTCTCTATAGGACATAAGACTGGCAGACTGAATTAAAAACAAGACGCAACTATACGCCATTTTCAAGAGACCCATCTTACAAAGACATCCAATCCATAGGGCTGAAAATAAAAGAATGGAAAATATCCCATGCAAATGCAGTTCTAAATCAAGCATGAGTGGCTAATCTCATATCTAATGAGGCATTTTTCAAGAAAATTCATCAGAAGATTTTAGGTAAAGGGAACAATCTAACAATAAATAGTAAATATGTCCCAAATGACAGTGCATCTAATGATATAAAACATCTCTTAACATGAAGTATCAGGCCCCAACACAATAATACAGGGAGATTTCAACACACTCCTCACAGATTCCCCAAACAAAAAAAAAAAAAGGAACACTGCTATAAATCCTCAAATATTTCAGAAATTGAAATGGACAGAACACTCCCAAATGTATTCCATGAAACAAGTATCATCCTGATACCTAAACCAGAAAAGGACACCCAACAGACATCTGTAAAATACTTCATCCAACAACAGCTTAATTCACTTTCATTTCAGCAACTCTGAGAACATCTTCCAAAATAGATTGTAAAAGATTGTAAATAAGTCTTAAATATGGGGGAAAAAATTCATCTCATGAGATCATAATGGAATAAAATTAGAAATCAACATGGAAAAAAAAAAATCACAGAAACCACATAAACACATGCAAACTGAACTACATACACTTTGAGCAAAGGATCAAGAAGAAATGAGGGGAAACGTAGAAGGACTTTCTAGAATCAAATGAGAATAGTGATACAACATACTAAAACCTCTGAGACACTATGAAATTGGTTCCAAGAGGAAAGGTTATAGCATTAAGGGCCTACATTAAAAATACACAAAAGATCCCAAATAAACAACCTAATGTTACATATCAAGGCCCAGAAAAGCAACAAATTCCAAAACCAGTAGAAGAAATAATGAACAGAGCTAAAATTAATGAGAATATTTTAACACTATAAAGATCCACGTGACAGAATTGGTACTGATCCATCCTTAGACAAACTTACCAAGAGAAGAGAAAACCCAAATCAACAAAATTAGAGATGAAAAAAAGATATCACCACAGACATTTCTGAAATCCAGATGATCATTAGGGACTATGTGAAACATCTGAATAAATCAGAAAATAAGAAACAAATTTCTAGACATATATCTCAATTGAGCCTAGAGGACATGGAAAACCCAAACAGATCATTATGAAATAAGATTTTTAAAACATTCCAACAACAACAAAAAAAACACCCCACACAGGGTTCTCATCTAAATTCTACCAGACCTTTAAAAACTAATGCCAAGCTTCCTCAAAATTATTCCATGAAATAGAAATGGAGGAAACACTTCTGTATTTATTCTATGAATTGAGTATCACCCTGATACCAAAACCAGATGAGGACACATCAAGGAAAGAAAACTATAGACCGATAATACTATGAGCAAAGTTGTAAAACTCTTTAATAAAATACTAGCAATCTTCATTCAAAAATATATTAAGATGATTGTATACCATGATCAAGTTGGTTCTATCCCAAGGATGTAACATTGATTCAACATACACAAATCAATAAGCTAATTCATCACAAATAAGGAAAATATCATCAGTAGAAGCAGAAAAAGCATTTAAAATTCATTACCCATTCATGTTCAAAAACTGAAGAAACTAGGCATAGAAAGAACTCAACCCTACTCAAGTTTAATAAACACACAGAACTCAAAAAATTATACACTGAGGACTTCCATTTTATTACAAGAGACACAAATCGGACCAATCCACACATGAAAAGACACCTAGGATATGATATCTGAGAGTCTAGAATGCAAAGTTTACATGCTCTCTGTCCCTGCAGTCAGGGTGCACCATTCCCAACACTAATCAGGAAGTTCTCCTTTGCTTCAGCATCGAGTTTTTATTGGGGTTTCCTTATGTAGGAATGACTCAGTGAATCACTAGTCATGCACTTCAACTCAATTTTTTACTCTCTTCCCAGATGTTGGGCAAGTTCAAAGGTTCAGCCTTTTAATCACATCGTTGGTCTTTCCAATGACTAACATCCAAAAATATGTCAGTAGTATAATCTCACATGTGATCCAAGGGGCTCACGAGTAACAAAAAAGCTATTATTTGGGAAGCGCAAAGTATTTAGATTTTTTCGTCACAGGAACCTGTAACAAGGGCAAATCAGATTCTTTATTGCACAACAGTCTGAAAATGCACCTTCAGTTTGTAAATCAGGAAGCCACAAGGCAAAATTGGAAAATAGTCACAAAGCAAGAAACTAGATTGCTATGTATTGGGGAATAAATTGGGGATGTGGAAGTAGTTAAAGTACGACCCATTTCTGTAAGAAGTTCAATTAAAAAGATGATCATTTATACAAATAGGTGTGAAAATGGAGGAAGAAAGATGCACAAGTAAGCAAGTGCCTTGCTCCAGGAAAAAGTCTTTAGGAGGTTGCTTGGCTGATGCAGCTTTATCTTCAATTTACGTTCCTACTCTCATCCAACTTCTTGAGTTTTTCAACATTCCAACATACTTTAACATTTTCTTTATAAGAAATCCTTATTACTATTCATCTGCTTATAAAATTTGCGGAACTATACAATCTCTTCATCCTTTGCATAGATGAAAAGGCTTCTACTTTTGGCAAAATAGCAATGACCAAGTGTCTTAAAAACCACTTACAATAAAGAAGATCAAGAAGTACGAAGAACCTGACAAACAACCTTGTAAAAGTATAACTGAATCCATAGCAAAACATTCTGGGAGTAATAAACATCATAATAGCTAGAAGCAAAGGAAATAAGATGGCAGTGATGCTTGGGTTAATAAGAGTCTGGTTATAACACATGACAAAGAATGAAGATTATTATCTTGAGCCTGTGTATTAGGTAGAGCTGTGACTCTCACACAGACACCCATGAAGGACAGTGTCTTCATTCAAGACAGTATTTTCTATCTTGTCACTGAACGTAAGAAGTAGGGACAGTCTCTTCTGAAAAGTCATAACCGTCACTTTGGCTTCATGTGGGTACAGTTTGATTTAACGTTACCAAAGGATCTACAAAACCTCAAGCCAAGAATTAACATAAAGTTGTTCCAAGGTGGTAAAGTGTTTGGAATTTTTGGCAGAAGGAACATAAATCCATGCTTCAAAAAACACACCCTATTCCATGACCAAAGGATTATTGCTGATAAAGTCCTGCCAAACATGAGCTTACAATTCAAATTATAAAGCAAAGACGGAAATAAATCATGGGCAAAAGTGAACAGGAATGAAAAAAGTTGGAGAACTACCAAGAAGTGAAATTAGCTATAATGTATAAATTGTTTAAATATTAAAGGACAAAAAATGTAAAAACAAAAACTAATCACATTTTAGAAAGGACTAAAAGGAACTCCAAATAATTGAAAAATATTAGTATTTTTAAAAATTCTCAACAGGAGATCAGAAGTGGTTACCCAGGATGGAACATACAAAAAAAAAAAAAAAAAAAAAAATATATATATATATATATATGAAAGAATTTAGGAATCATAATGACAGGCTATAAAGAGCTAGCCTACATGGAGTAATCCTTAAAGGGGAAAAAATAGGGATACTAAATGGGGCACAAAAATCAACACTGAATCAGATCAGAATTAATATTGAATCAGATAATCGAATCCAAATTTTGTAGAAAAGATGAATCAAAGTTTATACAAGACAATAAATCCAAAGAGAAAGAAAGAAATCCACATCAC
Organism: Sciurus vulgaris; assembly: GCF_902686455.1. NCBI lineage: Eukaryota > Metazoa > Chordata > Mammalia > Rodentia > Sciuridae > Sciurus > Sciurus vulgaris. The sequence goes on from NC_136468.1 coordinate 78,400,339, forward strand.
AAACTCAATAGCTATGAAAAAGAAAATATGAACACTGAGAAAGAAATAACAGATTTTAAAAGGAATACATTTTATAAGTTAGCACACTTCTCAAAAGCAGCATATAAGCAAGGAAACAGGGATATACTCTACTTTCAAACTAATGGGGGGAAAAATAACTACAGACTTAGAATTTTATACCCAATCATCAACAGTGAAGGAGTAATAATCCTAAAAGAATTTAGCCACTAGCCCTATGGAAGTCATTTTGCCTCTGAGGAGCCTGAGAATAAAGTACATATAAAAAGAGAGAAATTGGGACCTGGTGACATTTCTGAGCTTATGCATGGAGGTGACCTCAATGCCAGCCTAATATTTAGTCTTGGGGTAATACGTCTTCACCATTTTTTTAAACCAAAATATAAGTCAAAAATATCAAAAAGTTATCTTACACATTTCTAAGCACCACCACTACCACCTTCAGGCACAGTGTAACAGTCAATAAATTGTCTTTAAAACAAAAATAAAAATTTGAAAACTTAAAAGTCAGTTAAGGAATCTGTATAAAATTATGTGAGAACAAAAGAAGCCATTGAATAAAGTTGAAGCAACTCTAAGCAGCCAAAAGAATTTTCTTATGATAGGGTAGCACATGAGGCAGATCACACTTCTATTTTTTGGTGATAGGTTAAAAAGATGCCAATACTTCCCACCAATATAAAAACTTCAACAACCAGTAACAATCTCAATTACATTTATGGTTACATGATTACAAGTAGGACAGTTTTAGAGTTGGCAGGATATAGTGCCCAGAGTTAACTGAGGCTATGGAGACCCTGCCCCAAATGTTAAGAAATTTTAAACAAAAATGGTTACTCAGTGGCTCCAGTGAAAGAATGTTGCTTAGAGTCGACTTCCAGATTAGCTGATTGTTGTCTTTGAGCTCTTTTATAACTCTAAAAAGTTTTAGATAACTGATAGTGATTTGAAATGTTTCTTGACTACAACCATGCACATAAATTCTGTTCAGTGGAGGTTCACTAGACTCAATGAAAATTCCAGTTTTATGTTTTTAAATTCATTTCAACATTTTTTAAGCCATAGAAATTTGTGTTTCTCTGGATTGTTTTGAACCAGTTGTGATAGCTGTTTAGATTTCTCATAACAAATTAAGGAAGCCAAGCAGGGTGATGGACCTCTTTAATACATGTACTCAGGAGACTGAAGCTGGAGGATCACAAGTTAGAGGCCAGCTTGCAGAATTAAAACAAAAAAGGGCTGGGGATGCAGCTCAGTAGTACAGCACCCCTGAGTACAAACCTTAGTATGACACAAATTCATGATTTTACTCTTCTTTGAAAATTATCTTTTAATATCAACAAAAATTAAGCAATGTCTCTGAAAGAGACCATATTTCTAAAGTTTGCTTCAAAATAAGTTGGAAAGTTTTGTGTTTGAACCAGCTCCTCTAATCAAAGTTTTATGGACTTCATAAAGCATAATTTGTTGGTTTCGTATGACTGTATCTTAAATTATGCTCTGATTCACAAACTTAAATTACGTGGTCTAATAGAAATTCCCACAAATGTTGAACTAAGTAACTGCTATACATTTTTATATGCTTTATTTAATCACATGTAAAACAATGATAGCCCTAGCATATTAACTAGAGCAAGATAAAACTTTTTTGCCTTTTCAGACACAACCAAAAGTATTTCCAACCCCAAAACTACTTTACATGTAATGCTGTATTTATTTTTTACAAGTAGGGAAAATGTGGTCCAAGGGGTTGAGCATTAAGGACACTATACCATTAGTAATCAGAAAACCTAGAGATGTGGGCCTTGTTCTACTGTACTGTACCTTCTCTGTGCAATAAAGCTTTTCAAAGTCCTAAATTTAGACTGCAATGTTAAGTTTATCATTACTATATTCACAGAATTTTATCTAGGAATAGGAGGAAGACAATATGTTCTAGATATTACAATAGGCGTTTTGCTATCCTATGTTTATTTTGGTGTAATAGAGAAACAATACTGTCATCTCAAAATTATTCATCTAAAAGGGTGCCAAGATTTTGCATGCTGATTTGTACTAGAAAATAAACCAATTTTAAAAATTCAAATGCAAAACTGAACTCCATGGGCCACATGTTTGTTAAATATCTGTATCCTGTACTTTTGAGAAACTTCTTTGGCCTTTAACATAACTGCTTATTTAATTCCACTTAAAGTGTCATTCAAATCTATATTCTACTGACATCATTATTGCATTCTTCTCCAAATAGCTCATATTACATTATGAAAAATGATGACAGAAGAAATTCCAGAACAGTCTTACAATCTTCAATATTATGAAGTTCCTAAAGCAAATTACCATAACATCTTTAGGTCATCCAGCCTACTTTAATGACATTTAAATGCATTCCTATCAAAATTCAGCAAACTAATACACTGTAGGGTTTGACTCTTTTATCTAGGCTCAGGAGTGAAAAATACTTACCCCATGTTCCTTAGCAGCTGTGACAACTTTGAGGAGGATATCTTCGTCAAAAAATGGTCTCACAGCATCATGAATAATCACAACTTCTGGCTTCGAAAGTTTGGAGTTGAGCCGATTGTCTGCCAGTGCTCTTAGTCCATTGAAAATTGACCTGTGGCGAGTCACTCCAGCTTCCACTAGTGAGATGCTTTTATGCTTATACTTCTGAATGATATTTTCCATGGCTTGCATGTTCTCTTCAGTTACCACCACAACAACGTCCTTTATCCAACATGCTCTGAAAAGAAAGTAGTTATACATTTCATATATATGGATTCTTAGACCTGTAAAGTTAATAGAAAACTGAACTGCAGCACTAATAAATATCAGTGTATTTACAGAGGGAGACTAAAAACTAATGATCAAATCAGGTTCATGCATTTTTATTAGGGGCAGTAAAAAGGCTGATGGAAAAGAACTAGTAAAAAAATATATATACACATGTGTTTCATATTGTATGCAGAGTATTTAACCTAACACATACTATATTCTTTATATACAATATGTCACATTTTTTAGTTAAGTTAAATTTGAATAATTAGAGTATCAGTAGATTACCTGAGTGAATAGTCAATAGGTGTATCCTTTTAAATTTCTATTTTCTAATGTTTTCCCCCTCAGCGGGATAAGAACAGCTTGAAAAACTTCTCAATTTCAGAAATTGACTGTCTCTTTCAAGATGTCCACTGAGTTGGCAACTGACCATTTAAAAATTAAAGCTAGAAAACACTCACCTAACAAAAAACATGGCTACAGCAGATAAAGAATGTAGTTTAACTGGGGAAAAAATGAGATTTAGATGGAAAAAAATCTCACAATTCAGTGAAGCTAAAGGAATTGTTCTGAGTCAAATGTAAAATAATTTTTCTATTGTAAAATCATTTGCTAGAGAAGGACCTACTGACTGACCGATCTGAAAATAATTCATACTATGATTGGTTACAGAATTCAAAAAGTCAAACTTCTCTTGGACACCAGTGCTAAAGAAAGCGAGTGTCACTGTAGACAATGTTCCATAACCAACAGGGCCAAAGTAGGACAGCTGCCTCTGACCCATGTCATCAACTCTGAATAAAGGTCACTTAAAAATTAATGTAATAATTAGCATGTGAAATCAGATACATTCATGCTAGAACAGTTAAGTCTTGAAAATAAATCGTTTCACATAAAATAATTTTTAAAAATTAAACACTATGTCTTAAAAACATTTTTCATGTTTCAACTCATGTAATCTTCACAATGTCTTTCATAATATGGAAAATAAGTCAGGAGGATATGAATATGCAAGTACATTTTTCTATATTAGCATTTTATTCTAAGAAAAGAACTTGAATCAGAAAAACATTTTTTGCCATTTTTCATCAAGAAAACACATTACATTTCTTTCAGCTTTGGAACATAGGCTCCACGATAGAGGCAATATCTGTTTTGCTCATTGTCTTATACCCAATTCTTAGTAGATGCTCAGTAAACAGTTGTGGAATAAATAAATGGCCAGGAGCAGAATAACATTACACACCCACAGGCTGCTTGATCATGAAAAAATGTAATCCTCATTACTCTAGGAAATTACCAAAAACCAAAAACAAACGAACAAAACAATAAAAATAGATTCCTGTGAGGGGCAGTTTTTGATTATTTTCACTGTTTCTAGATGTTGAACTCTACTGACTTCCAAGTCCCATGGCTCCTAGGGAGTCAGGAATACTCATGTTATCAGACACCAAAAGAGGATTTTAATCACAAATTAAATCAATGTAAGAACACAGGATGCCAAAGAACTATTTAGATATTTTTTCTCCTGTGCAAGGGATGGAACCCAATGCCTTGGGTATGCTATGTCCTCTACCACTAAATCACACCCCCATCCCCAGCCTATAGTTTTTATAGGCAGTAAGGGGGATTCTTGAATATAATGGTTATTTTTTGGTTTTCTTTGTAGCCCATCCCCCACTCTTTTCACCAAAGATTTAGCAATTCTAGAACTTGCACTACATTTACACCCTAGAATTTATACTGTTCATAAAGTCGTTAGCAAGATGCAAGTAACAGTCCCTCCTTAATGTAGGGTTTCCTAAAGCTCTGGCTTCACTGCTATACTGTGAGCCATCATTCTCCCATAATTTCATCTCCCCCATATTTTAATGACTCCAGGCTCTTAGCTTTCTCCTTCTCATCTTATCCCATCACAAGCCATTCTTGCCACTTCTGAATGATCTTTCTCAAGGGTGAATTCTGAGGTCAAACCCTGCTCTGGAGCAAGGCCCTTGGAGACCTGCCCTCAGCCAACTTGCCACATAAACTTCCTTTCTTCCATGTTGTTCTTACTCTCACACCCAAATGTTCCCTGAAGAGAGGGCACTGCATTCTCTTACCCACAGCTCTCTGCTTGCACTGCTTTTCATTGCCGCAACACTGCTCTTACCCCCATTTCTCCCCATTCCCACCCATCCTGTCCGAGTCTATTTGCTCCTATCTCAATTCAGGCACAGTCCCCACCAAGGAAGCTTTCTTTGACTGTCAGCTGGGTACAGACTCCTACTCTCTACTAGGTTTCATCTCCAGTCATATTAGACACCATACCACATTCTAGTAATAATTTTCTATCACCCTTGCCAAGTTGTCAACTCACGGAAAGCAGACTCCTCCCCAGATTTGGTACGTGTTTGACTTTTAGTAATATTAATCGTAAAAACAGTTGTTCAGAAATATGGAATGTTTGCTAACTACCATGGACTATGTAGAGCATTCTGCCTGTGATATTTACTTCATATCCACATCAGCCCTATGAGGCCAATTGCAATTTTAATCTCAATTTTATAGATGAGGACACAGAGGCAATGACCTACCCATGATTACACAGCTAGAAAGTGAAGGAACCAGGAGGCTGTAGTCCCAATCTGACTTTGGAGCTCCTACCTTTAATCTCTGAAAATGAGCCAGCACTGTCTTAGAGGGAAGGTTTAACATCCAGGAGAGAAAACAATTCTGGGTCATTTTGCCTCCAGCACTTCATTTATGTTACTAAGATTGAACCATAATGACACTACTGATTTTCCAGCTAAAAAGTCAATTTTCTTAAAATGTTTTTAACTCAAGCCAAAGTAGGTATTCCTTCAACCATACAGTCACTGAGTCATTCAACAAACATCAAGTAAGCATCTAGCACTTTCCAGGTACTATGCTAGACACTGGTGATACAATAATAAACAAAGACTGACAGCATTTCCTGTGTCAAAGATTACAAGACAAATGTCTGTTAAATGAATATTTGATTAGGAATACAAAAACCATTTTTAAATTCTAAAAAGTTATAAAAAGCAATCTATATGTGTCAATTATTTAATGTGACATCACACTGCCTTCTTTTTAAAAAAGTTATAATACATGTTCAATTAAATCAGTGGGAGGATCTTCCTACAAAGAGAGATTATCAGATTTGTCCCTCAAGCTATTCACCTATGTTACTTTTCATAGAATATTCCACCAGAAAAACAAAAATATATTACAGCAACTTTAAAGAGATCATATAGCAAATTTTTAATTAGAAAAAATTACACTGAACTGGATATTAAAGAATTAAAAGGTAGTTGAGTGTGGTGATGCTCACCTGAAATCTCATTCAGGAGGATCACAAGTTCCAAGCCAGCCTCAGCAACTTAGCAAGGTCCTAAGTAACTTAGTGAAACCCCATTTCAAAATAAATATAAAAAGGGCTGGGGATGTGGCTCAATGGTTAAGTGTCCCTGGGTTCTATGCCTGGTACCAAAAATAATTTTATTTTAATAATTAAATGAAGGGACATCATAGGACAAAGTCTTCAAATATCTGTTCAGTAAATTCATGGGATTAAATTTTACTAGATTGCCTCAAAATAGCTATAAAACAATTCTCTGTGTTCCAAAGAGAGCAAAGTAGATATAGATTACAAATATACTTGTGGCCTTACACTACTTCAAACAATGTACGAAGGTCTAATTATAATGTTTTAAACCAGTGTTCCTCAAACTAGATTTCAAGACCCATTAGTGTGTCATGAAATCAATTTAGTAAGACCAACATATTGGGTAAATGACAGATTTTAGAAAAGTTAAAATGCATAGCACATAACCAGGGAAAAAGTTCCATAAAAATTTAGAAAACACTGAGACCACTTGAGAAAAACAGGCCTATTATGTTATTTTGTTCAATAACCAAGGATATACCCAATACTTGCAAGCTGTTATAAGTACTTTTTGTATTTCAAAAGATTTATTCACATTCTTTTCTAGTTATAGAATTAAATTTTAATACTATAAAAGGTTTTTAATAATGTAAAAATCACAGGACTGAAAAAGACCTTAAGTACCTCACACAGTGGCTGCAGAACAAATATTTGCTGAATAAAGGCATCTAGTCTACCTCTTAGCTGAAGGCAAGTCTACACCAAACCCCCAGCAGCCTAATTCTATCAAGTTCTCTTGATTATTTCCTTCCTAGCACATTCCATAGGCAAATATAAATCTAGCCCCAAGCTCCATAACACCTACAGACATTTTGAGGAAGAAATTTAATATCTGAGAATTTATTTTCTCCTGAAACAATGATTATTACTTACAAGCAGTATTCTGCTCTGACAGTTTAATAAATTCAGTTGAGAACAGAACCTTTAAACAAATACTTTTTTAAAAACATGGGGAAAAAAAATAAAAATCAAACCCTATTAACACCTCCCAAGTGCTCTAATCCAGGCTACATAAATTCAACCTCAAAGAGACAGTGGCAGCTGCTGTTCACAATCAGGACACTCTGGGTGCAAATGTGGCCTCTGAACTGCACTGTGGCCATTGTCTATGGATTTCCAACTCTCCATACCTAATCTGATGTTTTAGCACCAAAATACAGAATTGGTGCGACAGCATGTTCTTGACTGCCTTCGCCATGTCAAGTCTCCTTACTATGGCCTGTGAAATCTTCCAGTTATCAAACTTCACCCTACATGTCGTGGTCTTGTTTTGAACAAATTGGATATGGGTCTGGGGAAACACAATATCGACTTCTAATCGTGTGACCTGTACAAAATACAGTAGTCCTATTCCTTTCCTTGACTTAGACTTGACCCTCTTAATAGAGCCTTAAGACAAAAAGTCAAATTCATCTATCTGATCACTCACTAAAAGCAACCTATATATCTTTGTCCAAATCCCTAATCCAGTTACTCACTGATACTAATCAGTTCTACTTCTTAAATAGGTCTTCTGTCTTCCCCACTCCATTCCTACTACCTCAGCTTAATTTACAATGATAAATATTGTTCATGTGGACTAAAATTCATATATTTACTTCTAGTCTACCTCATTCAACAGAATTTGCAGTGGTTTAAAGAAATATAGTAGGACAGACTCAGGAGGGTGAGGCAGAAGGATTGCAAGTTCAAGGCCAGCCTCCTCAGCAACTTAAATAAGACCCCATCTCAAAATTAAAAAAAAAAAAAAAAGCAGGGAGGGGCCTGGGGATGTAGGACAATGGAAAAAAAAAAGCAAGAAAAAATAATCATAGGTTTCAGGACAGAACAGTCGTTTTAAGCACATAAGAAAACAAAAACTGAAAGAAGTGAGGAGGTTAAATATACTTAAGTTGATACATTGAAAAAAAATCTTGGTATATTAAATAACTAAACATGGACCTCCACTGATTTCCTAAGCAATAAGAAAGATTTCATCTCATTCCAATCAGAATGGCAATTATCAAGAATACAAGCAACAGTAAGTGTTGGCAAGGATGTGGGGAATTGCTGGTGGGAATACAAAATGGTGCAGCCATTCTGGAAAGCAGTATGGAGATTTCTCAGAAAACTTGGAATGGAACTACCATTTGACCCAGTCATTCCACTCCTAGGTTTATACCCAAAGGACTTAAAATCAGCATACTACAGTGACACAGCCACATAAATGTTTATAGCAGCTCAATTCACAATAGCTAAACTATGGAACCAACCCAGGTGCCCTTCAACAGATGAATAGATAAAATTATATATATATATATATATATATTTATATATATATATATATATAAAATGTATATGGAATATTATTCAGCTTTAAGGAATGAAAGTATGGCATTTGCCTGTAAATGGATGGAACTGGAGAATATCATGCTAAGCAAAATAAACCAAACCCAAAAAACCAAAGGTTGAATGTTTTCTCTGATACACGCATGCTAATTCACAACGCAGGGGGCTGGAGCAGCACTAGGGAGGAATAGAGTTACTTTATACTTTATATTAGGTAGAAGGGAGTGAAGGAATGGGGAAGGGTATGGGAGTAGGAAGGATAACAGAGTAAAACAAACATTACTACCTCACATACACATATATATGACTGCATGACCCATGTGATTCTATAATATATATAATCAGAAAAATTTGAAGTTATACTCCATTTATGTATGATTTACCAAACTGTGTAAATGCATTCTGGCATGTACAACTAATTAGAATGAATTAAATTCATTTAAAAAAAAGATAGGTAGAAGGGAGCCAAAAGGAAGGAAAAGAAAATAAAACTTTAAAGGCCTAAAAAAGAAAAACAGAAGAAGAAAGCAACCAACCAAACCTCAAATTGCAAGATCGAGTTTCCATTGTCTACACATGGATCTGTAAAACTGTTTTTCAAATGTACCTGGAATTGTTACAAAGGCACTACTTCACTCTAATCAAAGAAACAGAAATATGGGTTGGAATGCCGATATATTAATATATGATGACATGCAATAGTGTTACAAGTAATAAATATCTAAAAAAAAACCAAAAAAATGTCATTTAGGAGGGCTGGTTAGTCTACAATAGCTGAAACAATGGACAAGATGAAAACTACAAGTTCAAGAAAGAGGCCATTTTTGGCCATTCTTATTCAGAGTCGTGGGAAGGGAATTCCTCTGACAGTACATTCCACTGCATCTTTTGTAGGTCTGGAATGCTTACCAATTGGACAGCACTTCAGTCTCAGATTTATATGGGAAGACCAATTATAATGTTTTTGTTGAGCATGAATCACATCAATGAACAAGTTTTCTCAAGCAGGTCCTCCACATGACATCTCAAGAAACCTCAGGAGTTGTGGGCAAAGCCTCCAGTCTACTCTCAGGGGAATTCCCATTCCACAACTCTGAACAAACAGGGACAAAATTGGCCTTTCTTGTTCTTGTACTTGTTATCTTATTCATCTTTTTGTTATTCCAGGTAAACCCATCCTTCTAAATGACATTTTCTTTCCTTATGTAGTTGAAACCAGAAATCACATTACTGGCAGGAATTTTTGGTTCCCTAGGATCCCCCAGTTCCCCGCTCCTCCAACTTTTTTTTTTTCTTCCCCTGATTTAAAAATCAGAACACAGTTGCCATTCTGTGACCCAGTCAGCTGCAAGTTTTTCCCAGCAGGTTTCAGCCCACGCCAGGGCCTTGAACATTCATAAACACTGATAAAGATGTTTGTTTCCCAGACAGGTTAAATAGTGCCAAACCTGAGCTCAAGTTCCTTAACCTGTCATTAATCCCATCCCTTCGACTGTTTCATGGAGATACTTTGGTAGAACATCCCTTTCACTGTGTCCTGAGGATAAGCTGCAGTACTCTGTAAACTCCCCTAAAAAAGTGCTTTGGACTGATGACTGATATTTAGTGCTTTTCTTTGAAATTCCAACCAGCCCCATCTTTGGGATTCCAACCAGGTATTCCCTTGAGGGAATCTCCTACTGCAGCTTTCGGGGGGACTCAGGTTGAAGATTTTGAGGGTCAAAATAAAGTGTTACTCCAGATCCAGGCAGTACACTTTTCTAAACAATAAAATTTAGATATGAGTTGATCAACAGTGAATTTTATAGACTGTCAGCACTTCATGCCCCCGGCAATACCACTGTTGCCTGATTTCTTCGAACAACATTTCTATGTAGAAACTCAAATCACAAAGCGATAGTTAAAACACACACACACAAAACACACAAACCCGCAATAGTTACAGAAGGGCCTAATACCCCTGACCTCAGTTCCTTGTTAGTAAAATGACCAAAAAGTTTGTCATAACCTATTATAATTTATACTTCAATTCCCTTAATAGACTATTAAGATTTCATGACTGCTGTTATCAATTAAGTGAAAATAGAAAACAAGTGTTCTTTTGCCTTATTTTCCATAAACAAGACTTTTCCAAACACTCTTGTTTTATAATTTTAAGGGTCCACCTATCTCAGGCTACCTCAGAATACACAAAAATGCAAATTAATAGGTTTTTTTTTTCCCAAGGGAAGGAATGTTAAATGTATAAATAACTACAATCCCCTCTATCTAATTACCAAGTTGATAATGATCCTGCTGGTCAAGATCCATTATGTCCCATAGGATTACCTGCATATATGAGCTAAATTGTTACAATCTCTAGGGCACAAGAACATTTTAGGTGTGTGACTATAGGGAGTTTCAGGGACCTCACCTCTGAGAAACTGATAGGAACCGGAACAGTTTCAAAGTCTATGAATTTCAGATGTAACCACTGGCCTGATTACATTCATCAAAGGTGATTATGGCTCTTTATGTTTTCCTTGTTCAAATGCCAATATTCAGGAAGTAAAATAAACTTAGAAGCAACAATTTTGGCCCTTTGGCTTCTGAATTGTGGTGCGTTGGGGGTGCCTTTCTGGATAACACGCCAAGGACAATGGCCTCCTGGAAAGGCTGTTTATGCTGAAGGATGTCACCTATCTTGAAATGCAAAATGGTTCACTTCGATTCAAGGTTTAACCTAACCATCTCACTGGCTTCAAAAAGATGTTTAAACACCTTGCAAAACTACATGGTTCTTTGTAATCCCGCTGCTTCCCACTTCTTCCTATCTGTCACATTACGTGATGCTAAAAGCAAAAAATATCATACCCCTCACTTTTTCACCTCCTTGATACTACTCCCTTAGGGCAGCCTTCCACCATTTCCCTCTGCCTTCTCCATTTCTTGAACTAGTTCCCTACAGTCGCTTTTCTAAAAAGATAAGGGGTCTACTGACTTCAATTCCACCCTTTATTCCATTTCCACTATTGAAACGTCAGATCTGCTCTCCTCTCAACCTTGAGCACTTTGGTAACTGGGACACTCACTCACACTCACACTCACACTCACACTCACACTCACACACACACACACACACACACACACACACAGAAGGCGCTCAGTGAAGGAAAAAACGCTCAGGAAACCGGAAGTGCTTCGACTCCAACTCAGTGCACACATGCGCAGAGAGCGCGCGCTAGACAGACTCCTAGAACTGACAGGGGCCACAGGTAGGACCCATTGTCCCTCAGACCCAGCCCATATGCGCTCAGCGAATCCAGTTTCACGTGCTGGACTTCCCCCACCCCCGCCACGTTATCTGAACACGTAAAGGGCTCCGAGGGCAGCTTCAGCTTCCATGTCCATCTGCCCAAAGGCCAGAGCTGCCCGTCTCTGAAGCACTGGCGGGAAAAGAGCTCACGCTTGAGAGACCGAGCCCGGGGATCCGGCCCAGCAGTACCCGGAGGTGAAAGCTCGGCGCCGCCAGTGGAGCCGCAGGGCAGGGCGCGGGAGGCCGGCCTGGGACTCCGCGGAGGCACGCCCGGCGCCGCATTACCTCTCCAGGGCCTGCAGGGTGTAGCTGATGAGCGGCCTCTCCAGGACTGGGCAGAACTGCTTCGGGGTGGGGACGCCCATCCTCTCCCCGCACCCGCCCGCCGGCAACACGGCGGCCACAGCGAGCGTGCGGCTCCCGGGCTCAGCCCCGGCAGCACTCAGCACGGAGGCCGAGGCTGCCTGGTCCGCGCCGCACTGGCTGCTCAGGCAAGGCCCGGGCTCCGCGGGCCTGGAGCCGCCGCGCGGTCCCGACTCCATGACGGCAGTGGGTGGCGCGGCAAGCCCCGCGAGTGCCAGACCGCAGCACCCCGCGGCTGTTTGTGCCCTCCGCTCGGGTCGCGACGTGGGCTGAAGACAAAGTGCGCCCTGAGCCGCCGGACCCTGCGGTGGCTGGCCTAAAGAGGACGAGCCGCGGCCGCAGCTGAGCCTGCCCGCCTTCTCTGGCCTCTGCACCCGGCCCAGCGCCCCCGGCAGGCCCGGCTTCCTGGCTTTTAGCTTCTCCAGGGACAAGCCCAGCGTGTCACAGGTGTTTGTCCTTACATACCTAAGGGCCCCTTACACTTAACAGTGCACACGCAACAGAGGTCAGTCAGATCCATTCCTCTCTCCAAATTTGTGGATGTCGCAAGCAGTAAGAGAGGAATCGAGTTTGGTTCCAACAAGTGGATTTTATTCACACAATACACACTCAACAGTCCCAATAATAGCAAGTCAACTAAACATTCCTAATAATAGCAAATAACAAATACATTAAAGATTCACCCTCTTATTCACCTAGAGTCCCATCCCCATGGATTTGCTCAATGCAAAGTCTCTTAGCCAAGAAGTCAGTCAATAAGACCGAAGGGATTCTTCTCAGCCGTAGCCTCTCAGCTCTTGGGATGTCCTCTGATGTCCTCAGATGTCAGATGAGTGGGAGGCTGGATGTTCAGATGGCAGTCGTCGCTGGAGCGGTGGTTAGTCTTCAGGGCTCGGTAACAATGGGCGATCAGCGATGGTGTGGACAATCAAGTGACAGAGCAAGGTGGAGTCCGCTGATCGTGGTGCTGCTGACACTCTGCTCCAGAAGTCCAGGGGTTTAAGTAGTGATTTTTAGTCTAGTCGTGTTCTGGTCTCATAGATATAGGTTCATATTGCTGTTGGTCAGGCGTATGTCTTGCCTGTGTCTTATCAACCTGCCACACACTTGGCATGCTTGCTCTATACAGCAAGTGTGTAACAAGTTGACAAAGCGCCTGCTACTTTTTATGATTTTAATTTTACAAGTCAATTTTAATTTTACAATTTGGCAAATACCAAACACAACTTATTATCACTACATAACACCCAACTATAGCAATTCCAATTATTTTATCTTGTCTCATTAGAGTGGAAGGCGAGGGGAGTTTGATGAAGCAGTCCTGTAATCCCAGCCATTCAGGAGGAGGAACGCAAGTAAAAGGCCAGCCTCAACAATTTACCTAGACCCTGTCTCTAAATTAAAAAAAAAAAAAGGTCTGGGGATGTGTCTCAGTGGTTAGCACCCCTGGGTTCAATCCCGCTAACAAATTTTATATGTATTATGGATTTAGTGTGAAACCAAGAATGTGTGTGCCCCTCCATTATTTTAATTTTTTTAAATTTCATTAAGCTCCTGAGGCTTTCTAGTTGCACGTAAAGACCCTCGAATGGCAAATGTTGAAAAACAACACCTGTGGAGAGCATCCTATAGCCTGTGCTTCACCCTCAACTACTGGGATTTAATTGCTCTTCTGTGTGGACTGGGTTTTGGAATGTTTTTAAAGATCCTCAGGCGACCTTACGGAGCAACAGGTACTTTTCTGGAACCAGAGAGTCAAAGCACTAACACTAAATGCTGAACAACTGACCACACATCTCCTTTAACCTCCAGGAGAAGAACCCTGGGATTGCTGTTTTTCTTTTACAAAACAAGAAACAAACGGAATGTTGAAGAGACTGTGTAAGATTGCACAGCTAGTGATGATAGCCTATAAGCCCTTGTACAGAATTGTTTCCATAGCCTATAAGCCCTTGTACAGAATTGTTTCCAGAGTTGAGGAATCCCAGTCCTGAAGCATATCTTGCCCTTATTTAGTACTGTCCTTGGTGGTGTTTACCATGAAAGTATAGTGGAGCATTTGGAATGCCAGAACATTATTGTATTAGATCCCAGAAAAGTAAACCACAAGAGCAGGACCTTGCTTTGCTTTTTTGATTTGGGTTGTGTGCCCAGATCCTGAAATGAAACAAAAACTTAACAATTACTGAATGAATTGCTGATTGAATAAATCAGTGATAATTGAAGAGTAGTTATTTGCTATTTCATAATTATCAATCACCCATCAACAGCTAATAGAAGATTCAGAAAGAATCTTGAGAAATGAAAATACAAGTTCTTGGAGAAGTTTTTGTTCTAGATCTCTGTGGTAGGCAGAATAATAGCTCCCTAAGATGCCCATGTCCTAATCCCCAAACCTATGAATACATTACCTTAAATTTCTACAGGGACATTACAGATTTGATTAAGATAAAGGATATTGAGATGATGAAAACATTCTGGATTATCCAGGTAGGCCCTACAAAATCATGAGGAATCTTATAAAAAGGAGATCAGAGTTAGAGAAGGGGCCTTAGTGATACAGGGTCATAAGCAGAGAAATCCAGCAACCTCTTGAACCTGGAAAATGCAAAGAAACAAATTTTTCTCCTAGACTTCCCAGATGAGCGCAGCCTTGCCAAACCCATTTTCAGACTTCTGATATTCAGCACTGTATTATGTTTATGTTGCTTTAAGCCATTGAGTTTATAGTAAGTTTTTATAGCAGGAATAGATAACTAATGCAGCTTCACTTTAGGAAGAGCTCTAAATTTACAATTTGACTTTACTCTTCAAATAAAGTTATTCATAGTTGAAACTGCATTGATGTGATTGGATACAAAGTGCTATTAGTTCAACTCATATTCTACTACTAGAACACCAGGGTATTTTGACTTTTCAGATAAGCCCTTCATCTTGTGAATAAAAAAGTATATTGCATTGTATTATGAGTGTTTAAAAGTTGACTTCATTAAATGTATGCCATACATTTTTAAACTTACTTTGACATGTCTTGACTTTTATTTTTAAATAGACAACTATTTTTTGGAGTAGTTTTACATTCCACAGAAAAATTGAAAGGAAGGTACAGAGATTTCCCACATAAGCCCTGCTCCGACATAACCTACCCATTAGCACATCCCCACCAAAGTGGTATATTTGTTACAACTGATGAAACTACATTGACCCTTTATTACTGCCCACCATCCATGTTTTACCTTAGGGTTCAGTATTAGTTGTATATGTTCATTCTATAGGTTTGGACAAATTGAAAATGACATATATTGACCCCTATAGTATCATACAGTGTAGTTTCATTGCTATAAAAATCCTCTGTGGTTTGCCAGTTCATTCCTCCATTCCCAATTCTCACCTATTCATCCTTTCCTACCCCTTTATATTATCTTCTAGGAGTTTTATAGTTCTGCATTTTGCCTTTAGACCTGTGGCCCACTTTTCAAATAATTTTTGTAAAATGTATAAAGTCTAGGTCAAGATTGATTTTTGTGGCTATACAATTATTCAGTACAATTTGTTGAAAAGACAATCTTTGTTCCATTTTATTGCTTTTGATGCTTTGTCAAAGATCTGTACTTATGTGGATCAATTCTATTGATTTATTTATAAACACTTGCACCAATAGCCTAATGACCTGATTACTGGAACTTATAGGATGTCTTGAAGTTGGGCAGTGTCAGTCTTCTAATTTTGTTCTTGTATTTCTTGACTACTTTGGGTCTTATGCTTCTTCATACAAACATTATGATCAGTGTGTCAAGATTCACAAAATAACTTTTTGAGATTTTCATTTAAATTACATTGAATCTATAATTCAAATTGGGAGAAACTGACACCTTGACAATATTAAGTCTGTCTTTCCATGAATATGGAATATCTCTTTTTAGTGTTTTTTTGAATATTTTTCATCAGTCCTGGAGTTTTTCCTGGTGTAGATCTTGTGCATATTTTGTTAAATTTTTCCTAAAAGTATTTCATTTTGAGTGGTTTCAATGTAAATGATTATACTAGTCAGCTTTACATTACTACAAAATACCTAAAACAACTAAGTTATAAAAAGAAAAGATTTGTTAAGCTCAGAGTTTTGGAGAGTCAAAGTCCAGGATTGGGAGGAGGACTTTGTTTTACCTCTGGTGAGGATAGGCAGATGGCAGCACATTGTCTGAAGCACCTATTGAGCAAACTATTACATCTCAAACCAGGACCCAAGAAAAAGAGACCGGGGTCCCCTGATTCCTTTCCAGGGCACACCCTGTGACCTAAGGACCTCCTGCAAGGCCCACCTCTTAAAGGTCCATAGCACCTCCCAGTAATACCACCCTGGAAACAAGCCTTTAACATATAGGCCATCAGGGACACAAGTAAAGCAATTAAACCATAACAATTGTTATTATGTTTTAATTTCACATTCCACTTGTTGATTCCTGGTATACAGAAAGCAATTGACATTTTTTGGTACTAACCTTTTATCCTGCAATCCTGCTATAACCACTTATAAGGTCCAGTTGTCTTTACTTTTAATGTACATAAAAATGCACATCAAATGGAAGTGACTCTCATCTTTATATCTGAAGACCAAAAAACTTTGTTTGACATGTCAGTGTGCCCTAAAAGATTTATCTTACAGATTTTTTTTAATTATTATTATCAGAGAATGTTAGATTAATTTTTTTCAATACTGAAGATTGCACCCAGGGGCACTACCACTAAGCTACATTCTCAGTTCTTTTCATTTTCTTTTTATTTTGAGGCAGAATCTCTCACTAAGTGGCTTAGGGCCTCACTAAGTTGCTGAGGCTGACTTCAAACTTGTGAACCTCCTGTCTCAGTCTCCCAAGTCACTGGGATTAAGCCATGCACCATCACACCTAGCAACTCTAGTTAATTTTCTAGTATTCTATTTAATTTTAATGTTTCCAGTATTCAAGTATAATTATCACTGCCAGTCATTCCCTTCCTTCTCAACCACACTTACTGCCTTAATACCATTTGAAGAGATGAGTTGGGGTATTGCTCACAAATGCTAATGAATAGCTTAATGGTTTACTCTTTAACTCTGTTGAAATCAGAGTCAGAGAAAATAAATTATTGTTCTTCCACAGCCAACCCCCGCATTTTGCCAGCCTGTGAATTCTAATTCATCTTTTGCCATTTATGTATCTCATGCAAATAATACAGCCTATTAATCTTTGACTTTTTTCTCACTTTTGTACATAAGAAAGATAAAACAAAGCACTGAAGTCCTCCTATAGGTAATTCAGACTAAATAACACCACATGACAATATTATTATCTTTCATTTTCTCAGTATTCCCTGAAAAGTTAATTATTAACTGCCTCAACTATCTACATTATTTTTCCTGAACAGCTAAAAAAGGAAACAATGGGTATTTACCTTTAGAACTGATAGAAAAATTTGATTTAGTTTATCATCTTAAAGTGTAACACTCCATAAGAACTACTTGGGGATGAAGTTTTATGTAATACTTTTACATCCTTATATAATAATTTACATATTATATAAAAATCTTGAAAAATATATTTTGGCACCTTACTGACAGAAATTTTTGTTCAGTAGATCTGGGGGAATTCCAGATATATGCATTTTTAATAAGTCTCTTAAATGATTTTTGTGCTAGGACCAAATTTAAATAAACATTGAATTAAAAAAATAATTAGGCCCTTTTTACTTTATATTCAATTTGTGGGGTCATTCATTTTAAAATAGAAAAATCTCTACAAAATTATATGGGGTTTTCTTTTGTTTTCTCCACCTAGAGTTATACACTGAGCCAATCAGGAATTTATAAACATTAAGCCTACTCCATGTTGGAAAGGAAATCAAAGGATACCACCCTTTATTGGAAATGTCCAAACTTGCTTCAACAAAATGACTACTCATTTATCAGTTTTTGATAAACAACACATTAATGGTAACAATAGGAGAAAAATAACATATTTCGCCTAATTCCTTCAATATGGATGTGGACTCCCACTTCAACAAATTGTTTATTTGATACCTCATTCATTTGAAATCATGTATGCCACATTTGAACTATGAATTGCTTCTTCATGTCTTGGGGCTCAACCTGGATTAAGAATCCCGTTTTGTAGGAGCTTTTCTTTAGTTACAAATCCTCTGAAGAGTATAAGTTAATCTGTCAGGCCAGAAGCACAGTGGAAGAAGTCATCAACAGATGAATTTGCAGAGCTGCTCACTTTGATTTTTGCTGTCACCTGGTATATTCCAGCTTCTGATTCCACCCAAGCAAAGAAAGTTCACATCGTAACATCAGCAACTAAGGCAAATGTCGCTTTGCCCTGCTTAAACTAGAGATTTTAGAAATAAAAATCAGGCCCAGTTCCTTATTGGCACATAAGCTAGATTAGTAGTTCTTAACTGGACCATATATCAGGATCATCTTGAGGTTTTTACTGGTGCAGTTGCTAAATCAGAACCCTAGACAACAGCTTAGAAGTTTTCATTCTGATAAACACCCTATGTTGGTAATCACCATGTTCAATTATACACACAGGTGGAAACTCCAGTCTAGTTTTAACAACTTGCAGTTAATTAGGATGAACAGAGGGCAGAGTTGTATAACAAATGGAGCACTGAATCAGGGAATAGGTCCATTTTTACTCTGTAGTGATATATTCTTGTTGAATAATTATAACTAAATACACATTGCAAGTTATGCACAGTATTATGTATTTACATAAATAATTCTTTCAGGTCTCACAATTACATTCTGAAACAAAGGTTGATTTTGCTCCATTTTTACAAATGTGAAACCTGAAATTAGTGACTTTGCCAAGGAAGTGGTGGACTGTGATCCTAGGTCTGTCTAACCTGTGCTTACTGCTGAGGTTTCCAATGTTTACTATGTTTTCCATACTTTTCCAACTTTTAAATGCCTTTTCAGCAAATTGTTACCAAAACAAAAAACTGTTATCTAATGAACAGTGAGTTACCTTTCCTAATGCAAACTTTCCTATTGCAAAGGAATATAGTAAGTGAGGAAAGCATTGAAATGTATGCCTTACAAGCTAAGATGGCTTTTTATCTTAGAATAATGGCTCTTACATCATCATCCCATAATGTAAATTATTTCCTCGAAATATTTCTATTTACTCATTTTATTACCTGACTTCAACATTTTATATTCTTTCCTAATATTTATTTTAATAATCATATCAAATGTGTTAGCTCTGGGTTCAATCCCAAACACTGCATTTAAAAAAAAAAAAAAATCCTCTCAAAATTTTTCTGACATAAGCCAGAGGGAAGATACAATTCTTCTTGAATGGAAGTGTTAAATAAATAAATTATAATTGAGCTCTCTATTCATGATGAAATATTCCCAAAAATTGCACAGTGACTCAATTTTGAATGGTCTTTGTTGTTGAACTTTGAAAAAGCCTTTTTCAAGACTTAACTATGCTCAATTAGTTTTTCAAAGAGTCTCAGTCTAACATGGAGACATCATTATTCCTTAAAAAACCATATTTTCATTTTCACAGTAATTTGTCCTGACTTAATAGGGGCCAAGGAAAACCAACATGTTGCAAAATTCTAGGAGTTGCCATGCCCAAAAAATGTACTGTAAATTTTGCCTTCTGAAATTGGGTAATGCAATGGCACAGATGGAAACTTTCATTTATTACTCGGCTACTTCTTTAATTTTAGAAGAACAGGAATATGTGAATATGTAAGGGGGAAGGGTGTATGTTAGGTTTGGGGTTTAACAAAAAGATTGTATACTTCTAAATTATATGTCTTAGATCCTTCAAAGAAAGAATGAATTAAAATTTGCTTTCCTGGTAAAAAGTATTCACTGAGTTAACATCTAAAAAATTGAATTTCAATATTACTATGTTTGAAGTGGAATTTTTTTCTTAAGGAAGAGTTTGACTAATTATAAATAAGTAATTGAAATGGATCTCAGTTAAAGCGTTTGTTGTGGAAGAAAAAGTGATCTCTTCTTCATCAGTGGAAATGGTTTTCATGGAATGGTTCTGCTATTGTGACTGCATAAATTATATTAATAGCTAATGTAGAATTGAAATAAAATGTCTCTAAGTTTCAAGGACTTCACTTTTTGAGTTTTAAAAAAGGATTTAGGTGATTGCCACATGAATGAAATGAAGTTTAAGTATTTCTCCTTATTGTGCTTCTACAGTAGACATTCATTTATTCAAAATTTTCCTGTGTATAATTATTGGCATTCAAATTTTTTGATTGTCAGGTTGTCAAAAAACTGAAAAGTATAACCCAGAAACACACTGGTAGAAGTGAGCATGAAAAACCTGCACCACCTCCACTGCACCACTTACCTGTGTTGACTGTTCCCCTTTCAATACTTGTTTAGAATTCACTGTCTTTTCTGGGCACGGGGGTGCACATTTGTAATCCCAGCAACTTGGTAGGCTGAAGCAGGAGGATTGCAAGTTCAAAGCCAGCCCCCACAACTCAGCGAGGCCCTAAGCAACTCAGGGAGACCCTGTCTCTAAAGTATAAAAGCGGGGCTGGGGATATGGCTCAATGCTTAACTGGCCATGGGTTCAATTTCCCATACTGAAAAAAGAAGAAAAAAAAAAAAAAAAAAAAAGGAATTCATTGTCTATTACAACAGTGATCTCCAAAAAAAAGTATGTGTACCTTCAAGTATATGCAAAATAATCCATTGCAGTACAGGAAGTAAGTAGTAAGGTTTCTGATTGTATTTCCTTTTCATTTCATCTTTTTTTACATGTTAATTTTGGTTTGTTTTATAGTGTATTTAACATTAGTGCAGTAGCACATGTATACTATGAAAACTTAAAAAATGTATGCTAGTGAATGCTGAAACTTTCTTAGTGATACTTTCATGTACAACAAAGTTTACTGATAGTACTGTCGTACCCCATTTTACACTGAAGTCTGACCCTTTCTGAACCCCTACCAACTTTCTGATCTAAGGTGAATTATTAAATTCCTCTAAACCTCTGTTTCCTCATCAGCAAAATGTAATGACACATTGCATATGATGTAGTGCTGATTTTACCATTTTTGTGAAGTTTTGTTAGAGATGAAATGATATTCCAATATGTATAGATACCTTGAGAGCAAATGATAACTCAGTTTTTATCGCTATCATTTTATACAGTGGTTGACAAAATAAATATATGAATATATGAGTAAGAAAGAGTTTACATACAATATCATTGGCATTTTTATGGGAAAGAGCACAATGGGTGAAAACCATAACTGATCATTAAGTAGGAAAAACCAAGTTAAGTCTTGCTCCATCCCTGGTACTGTGATTTTTGAAAAGTCATTTATTTTTGCTATGGTCAGTTTCTTCTATAAATTGTTTATAATAATGTCATTTTCCTATTCAACCTACAGAATTGTCCTCAGAATAAAATGTATGTAATGTATATGAAAATTTGTCACAAACTCTAAAGAAAACTCTATTAACATTGATTATTATTTCTTATAGTTATGTCATCTTCTCCACCAAATTACACTTGACTAGAAATAAAGGTATCTATCTGCCTTCTACTTTTATTGCATTCCCTACGGTATCTACACAATGCTTTATCCATTATGAGTTCTTTCTTTAAAAAATTCTTATTAGGGAATGGTAGCCTTCTGTGTTCAAGATTGCCCTTCCTTTTCAACAAAAACGTTATGGTGTTTGAGGGGTTCCAACCAGTACCAACTTGCGTGCCCCCAAGCATTTTTTATCAATAAGAAGGCAAAGCATGCATTAAGAGAATACTTGATTTATACCTGTCTAGGCAATCAACCTGCCACCCACAGGAGTGCTAGAAGTTTGGCAGTTAATCAGGAAAGCAATTTTTGTGCTCTATTCTCTACTGGTGCACTGTTGGGTTCTCCCAATAGTGGTATTCCTTAGTCATTCCACGTAGTGAAAGTTTCATGGAAAGGAACCTGTCTATGTCTTTATAGCCTCTCTGGCAATGGCAGAGGAGTACCTTGTATATACCAGGTACTCAATAAATACTTAGTGAGTGCAGGAATTAACTTAAAAATTATGATTGTTTATTCACATTCAAAACTTTGAGTTATTCATTCAATCATCAATTTGATGGAATTCAGTAAAAAGTATCCCTCAGTTTCCTTCACTGTGAAAAAGATTAGAAACAATAAGACTTTATGTTAAATTTATTTCCTGTGTTTCATGTTCCTCCCTTATTCAAGTTGCATTGTTATTATTTTCTGTGTTTATGGATATACATATTTGTTATAAATCTATATGAATCATGCTCTTTCTTTTGATTAAAATTCAGTCTTATGTAAGCTCTTATTTTTCTGAAGACCATAATTTCATGTTTGAAGGAAAGAAAAATTAATTACAGTGTGTTCAGACATAGATACCATCCATTTTCAAAGATAAGCCTTTTTTGGATGAAGTATACTTTTTTCCCAAATACATAACCCAAGAAATTATTTTACACACAAAACAGAAAGATTACAGATTGAATTTTAAAACTTAACCACTTGACATACCAGCATCTTTACTTTCATAAATTGAATCATAAACTTAAAGCTTAGAAAATAATCACATTTTCTGTACTATTTATATTTGCTTCCCTAAAACTCAAATTTAAGTGTGATTTTTCTCACTCTCCTAAATAGCACTTTACAGAAGCAGTTGATGAATATCAGCTCTATAATGTATTATAAAAATACTAGGAGGCCCAGAGTTATACCAATGTGTTCAGTTGACAACAATTAAATTCCTTCTCTTTTCTCACCCTGCCACTTCCTTTCTGGTTCAGTTAATGAGAAGTGAATTGGCTGGAAAACAAGGAGTAGGGATGAGGAGGGGCAGAGCCCTGGATAAAGAAAACTAGATAATTAGATCCTCAGTAGTCAAGAGTTGATTTAAAATCATTCTTTTCAAAGGAAACTTCAAATTGTTGTCCCCTTACCAGACTGGAGAATTAAATTTGCTAAGATCAGTTGATTCTCATGCAGATGATGTAATCTGACAGCCAGCAACATGCAGGGGTCTAAAACCAAACTAAGAACTTTGGAGTACAAGAGTAACTAGAGTAGAATCTTTCCCTCATCAATCAGTATTACATCTCTTAGTGGTTGCTTAGTCTGTTGCATATTAACAACAAGTTGTAAAAACATTTTGTGTTTCTACAAATTGTTTCTAATTATAAAAAATGAATTTTTATGGTCACAAGTTAATTAAGAAAAAAGTGATGATGAAGGCTTAGTTATTGATTCATTACTTATCCTAGGGCCCAGGGCTATTTCACAGATTGGTATAATTCAACCTACTTTTGGATGGATGACTAAATTGGGCTCAAGTAGAATTTAATTTAGAGTTCAATCTATCAATATTCATTTACTACAGCAATACAATGAGGATCTTTTTAAAATTGACAGATTTTGCTATCATTACTAAATATATATAAGAAATTTCCCAGATGCCTAAATATAGCCTCCAAAAATTAAAAAATGTTTTTGAAGCTTAAAAAAAGCATGCTATATTGGGATCTCAGCTACCAAAAATCAATGTATAAATAGATCTAAATTATGTCTGTCTATAACAAAGTCAAGTATCAGTCACACAGCTGTTCTTAGTATCATCCATCCACATTATAAATCCTCAAATGCTTGATGATGCTTAGTACCTCCTCTGAGACAGAGGAGGAAATATAAAAGGGGAACAGATGCCAGTAGAAGGGTATGGTCAGCAAAATAATTACAAAGTATATAAGGAGCACTGCATAATTTTGCCTTACTGAAAAATCATGACAACTTCCCGACCCATCTACAACATCCTTCACTGGATCTGAAGTACTTCCTTTTGTACGAACCTTTAGCACCTGAAGACATGGAGCAATTTTGAATCACCAAAGGTTCTGCACACATTGACTATGCTAGCCAAAGACGGTTGGTTTTTTTTTTTTCTTTTTTTTTTTTTTTCCTGGTGTTTTCTCCACTATACACACTCAATATTTTCTACAATCTCATTTCCTTTATTGCACTAATGGTCATTTATTTATTTGCTTGTTTGTTTATTTGTCTCCTTCTTCAAAGTTATAAACCAACCTGGTCATTTTTCTTAGGGAGATACCTTTTTAAATAAGTGACTAAAAGCATCCTGATTGCTGTACTCCAAATGTGAACATTTCCTGCCTTCTAAAAGTTGAGATTACTTTTTGCCTGTTTTTGAACTTACTGTATAGGAAATTATAAAATATGGACTATTCTGTTTCCAACTTCTTTTGCTTATTATAACGTTTATGAGATTCAGTAATCTCATACTCTAGTTCTAGATTGGTTTGGTTTGAGTAAGTATCCCCCAA
The DNA here is from genome assembly GCF_902686455.1 of Sciurus vulgaris. Taxonomy (NCBI): domain Eukaryota; kingdom Metazoa; phylum Chordata; class Mammalia; order Rodentia; family Sciuridae; genus Sciurus; species Sciurus vulgaris. Next base: position 78,424,943 of record NC_136468.1, read on the forward strand.
ATATCTACTATTGGTTAAACTCTTGTTCCCAGGGAAGAGAAAATAGAGTATAATATGTAAAGTATTGGAACTTAAAAATGCCAAGCTAGAATTCTTTCCCCTACAAAATTGTCTTTTTAAAGTGTAAGAGAGGGCTGGGGTGTGGCTCAGTGGTAGAATACTTGCCTGCTATCTGAGAAGCCCTGGGTTCAGTCCCTAATACTGAGAAAAAGATTATGAAAGAGAAATGAAGCCTTTCCCAAACAAAGAAAAACTGAGGGAAATTGTTGCCAGTAGAAGTATCTTGCAAGAAGTGTTAAAAGAAGTCCTTCAGAGAAAGAAAAATGTCAGAAATTCAAATCTTCATAAAGTATAGAAGAATATCAAAGCATGAATAAGTGATGATACAATTTTAAATATATTTTTCTTAATCAAACAGATAACATTTCATTCAAAGTAATAGCAATAACATTTCATTATATGCTTACGGATATATGTTTAGGAATAAATGAAGGACAGCAATGATACAAGGAACAGGAGGAAAGAATTAGGAATTTTTACTAAAAAGGAACTTATACTCCTAGTGAAGCAGTATGAACTTATTTGAAAGTGGGCTTGATTGATTGTAATGAATTTTGCAAACTCTACAGCAAATGTTTTTTTTTTAAAGAATAATTTTAAATGTTTTTTTTAAAGAATAATTGATAGTTAAGAAAGGAAAAAAGAAATGGAATCATATAAAATGCTCAAATAAAACCAAAAAGGAAGAAAAAGAAGGACAAAAGGTAGAAAATAATGAAAATGTGATAGATATTAATCCAACTATATCAATGATCACCTTAAATGTTAATGGTCTAAATACACCAATAAAAGATAGAGATTGTGAGCATGATTCAAAAAATAAGACTCCACTATTATGGTCCCCAAGAAGCTCATGTGTGAGATAATGCAAGAAAGTTTAAAGGTGAAATGGCTGTCCTATAAAAGGTTTAACCTGATCAGTGAGTGCATTAATCCCCTGAAAGGGATTAACTGTAGGCAGGTAGGGTGTGCCTGGAGGAGGTGGGTCACAGGTCACTGGTGGTGTGACTTTGGGGCATATATTTTGTCTGGGGTGGTGGCGAGGAGAGGGAGGATGGATCTCTCTCTCTCTCTCTCTCTCTCTCTCTCTCTCTCTCTTCCCCCGCCCCCTCCCCACCCGCTTCCTCCCTCTCTCTCTACTTCCTGGTATCTTGTCCTTTGCCACTTTCCTCTGCCACATCCTTCTGTCATAACATTCTACCTCACCTCAGGCCCTAAGGAATAGAGTCAGCAATCTATGGACTGAGGCATCTGAAACTGTGAGCCCCTGGTTCTTTGACAAGGTCAATAAAATCAGTAAGCTTCTAACCAGGATAACTAAAGAAAGACAGACAGAAACAACTTACTAATATAAGAAGACATTATAAAAGTGACATCACTGAAAATAACATGGACATTAAAAGAATAATAAAGAAATATTATGAACAACTTTATGCTCACTAATATTGTAGCATTTGTGAAATAAACCAATTTCTTGAAAGACACCACCTACAAAAACTCACACAAGAAGGAATAAACAATGTGAATCAGTCTATATCTGTTAAAGAAACTGAATTAATAATTTAAATTTTTTCATAACAGAAAGCACCAGGCACAGATAGGTTCACTCATGAATTCTACCAAATATTTTAAAAAGTATTAAGATTCTCTACAATCTCTCACAGAACAAAGAAGCCAAAGGAATACTTCCTAACTCATTCTGAGACCAACATTATTATAATTCCAAAACCAAAGACATTACAAGCAAAGAAAACTATAGACCAATAGTTCTCATGAACATACATGCTAACAGTCACAAAAATTAAGAAAATAAAAAGCAAATCAAAACCAGCAATGAATAAAAAGAATTACGGACCATGACCAATTGGGATTTATACTGAAAGTACTGCAAATGCAATAAGAAAAAGTACACAGATTATGAAAGAAGAGGTAAGACTTCATTATTCACAGATAGCATTATCTTCAATGTATACAATCGAAAAAAAATTGACAAAAACTATTGGAACTAATAAGCTTCTTATATCAAAGTTGTAGGACATAAGGCTAATATACAAAAGTCAATCACTTTCCTATATACCAGCAGGCAGATTTGAAGTTAAAAACACAGTACAATTAATTTTGCACCTGAAAAATTACAATACTTGAGTATAAATCTAATGAAATATACTTAAGATCTATACAAGAAAAAGTACAAAACTCTGATGAATGATATCATAGAAGAATTAAATATAAAGATATTCCATATTTAGGGATAGGCGGTCTATATGATCAAGATGTCATTTTATCCAAACTCAAGTCTTAGAGTCAATGCAATTCCAATTAAAATTCCAGCAAGTTATTTTGTGAAAATTGATGAACTGATTCTAAAGTTTACATGGAAAGGCTAAAGACCCAGAATAACCAATACAATACATTGAAGGAAAAGAATAAAATTGCAAGATTAATATTACATCACCTCAGATTTACTATAAAGTTACAGTAACCAAGACACTGTAATATTAGTGAAAGAAATTAACAAATAGCTCCACAAAACAATATAAAGAGCCCATAAACATACCCACATAATTATAGTCAAGGCACAAAAGAATAAATAAAATATAATGCAGCAAAGATAGTCTGGAACATAAAAATGAATCTAGACACAGACCTTTCACTTTTTGTAAAAATTAACTTAAAAAGGTCAGAGACCTAAATGTGAAATGCAAAATATAAAACTGCTAAAAGGCAACATAGAACAAACCTACATGATCTGGCATGGTGGTGATTTAATAGATATGACACAAAAGATACTGTTCATAAGTAAATAATTGATAAACTGGACTTCATTAAAATTAAACACTTGTACTCTGTGAAAGATAATTTCAATAGAATGAGAAGACAAAGTGGAGAAAGTTTTGCAAAAAACAGAAAAATCATATGTTATCCAAAATATGTAAAAGAACTCTTAAAACTCAACCTTATTTAAAATGAGCAAATGAACAAATTGTGCATCTCAATAGACATCTCACTAAAGCAGGTATACAGATGCCAAATCAGCATATGAAAAGTGTTCCACCTTCTATGGCATTTGCGAACTACAAATTAAAACAAGAAGATACCATTAGAACAGCCCAAATCCAGAAAACCAATATTTGGTGAGACAACACCAAATTCTTGCAAGGAAATTGAGCAAGGGGAGCTCTCATGCTTTGTTGATGGGAAAGCTAAATGGTGGAACCACTTTGAAGAGTAGTTTGACAATTTCTTACAAAACAAAACATACTCTTGCCATACAATCTAGCAATCTCCTTGATACTTGCCCAAATGAATGGAAAACTTTGTCCACACAAAAACCTGTACAAGGATGTTTATACTGACTTTAATTATAATTGCCCAGACTTGCAAACAACCAAGACCTCCTAAATAGGTAAATAAACTGTGGTACATCCAAACACTAAATACAATTCAGACCTAAAAGGAAGCAATCAAGCCAGAAAAGAGAGAAAGAGAGAGGGGAAATCTAAATGCATGCTACTAAGTTTTAAAAAAAAAAAAAAAAAAAAAAAAAAAAGGCAATCTGAAAAGGCTACTTACTTTGTGATTTCAATTATACTGCATGCCAAAAAGACAAAAACATGGAGTCAGAAAAAATAACAGTAGTTGCCAGGGTTAGGTGGGATGGAGAGATGAATAGGAAGAAAAAAGAGGATTTTTAAGACAATGAACCTATTCTATATGATACTACACTGATGGATACTGTTTTAGTTTAGACATCAGGTGTCCCTCAAAAGCTCATGTGGTGTGAGACAGTGCAAGAAGGTTCAGAGGAAAATGATTGGATTATGAGAGCCTTATTTCACTCAGTGGATTCATTCCCTGATGGGATTAACTGAGTGGTAAATGAAAGGGGTAGGGTGTGGTTAGAGGTGGTTCAATGCCTTTGGGATTTATATTTTGTATCTGGCAAGTGGAGTCTCTCTCTCTGCTTTCTGATCATCATGTCCCGAGCTGCTTCTCTCTGCCACACTCTTCGGCCATGATGTTCAGCCTCACCTTGAGCCCTGAGGAATGGAGCTGGTTGTTTATGGACAGTGACTTCTAAAATTATGAGGCCCAGATAAACTTTTCCTCCTCTAAAATTGTTCTCATTGGGTCCTTTGGTCACAGTAGTGAAAAAACTGACTAAAACAGATTTTATCATTGTACATTTGTCAAAAGCCGTAGGATGTATGCAAAGGATGAACTCTAACATAAACTATGAACTATGGGTGATGGTATATCAATGTAGTTTCATCTATTGTAATAAATGTATAACTTTGATGCAGGATACTGAGAGTTGGGGAGGTCCTAGAGGGTGGACAGAGCTTATATGGGAACTGTACTAGCCACTTAATTTTTCTGTGAGCCCAAAACTTCTCTAAAATATTAATTCTATTTATTTTAAAAAATGCAAACAAATGCAAGAACCAGGGCTGTCTAGGATATGTACAGTCCCAGTGAAAGATCAACACCACATTTGACCTCCATCTGCTTTGGTGTCTGCTCAGGGGTATCTCTCTAATCAAAGCCAGTGGGTCTTGTACTTAGGTATCATTATAACCATCTAAAGCATTGTTAAAACACACTGTTTTCTGACTCTTTCTCAGTAGAGCTAGGGAAGGATCATGAAGTCTGAGTTTTTAACAAGTTTTTTGTTTAAAAAAAAAAAAAAAAAAAAAAACTTGAGGCTGATGTTTCTTGTGGTTTGGTGGTTTGGGGCCACTGCCCTAAGCAATAGAGGATGTGTTCCTTACGATCCCAGATCCCTTGTCTCTGGCCAATGTCTTTCCTTGGGAAAAATTGCAAGCTTTGGAGAACTCAGTTTTCCTGCAAAGAGTAAGCCATCTCTTCATGATTTTCCTGTGTTTTTTTTTTTTTTTTTTTTTTTTTTAATCTAGAGTCTCCTTTTCCTGAATTATGCCTCTTTCTCATTCAGTATTAGGTTCAAATTCTTGATCTTTATGATAAACTAATCCAAAGGCAAGTATAACAGAATTCAAATAAATTTATCCTGGCTACATAGAATTAATTTAACCACAGCCAATCTGACAGTCCTTGAACTATAACAGCTATACCACAGAACCTACTATTATAACTTAAGTAATACATACAACTGTCCCCCACATATGACACATTTTAGCCAAAATGAAGAAATGGAAGCAAAACAAAAAAATTACTTTTATCAAGTCTATGTTGTTCAAAGATAGACTTGCAAATAAAGCACTAGACTATTGTCTGTTCATCTGATCCTATTACTAACACATTTAGCGGGTATGTTTTGTCTTTCCTGAAATATGCTAGATTTTGTTCAAGAGTAAACTCTTTACTCACCTTAGGCCAGCACTAGGGTCCATTAAATTGCAAGTCTTATCTTCAGTAAGAAAAGACAATTTATTTAAGGAACATAAGTTATAGTATATAAAGACTGAAGAGAAGGACTTGAATAAGTTTTCTCAAGGTCCATCAAGTTAAAAGAATATGTCAGTATTGATGCCTTTTGGGCTATGGTTGAAAAACACTTTATGAACATTGTTGAAAGAAGATTAGGACCAAAAAGAAGAAAAACAATCATAACTGCCTGACTCAGCTAGCCCTTAAACCCTATTTTGATGTATGAAAACCATATCAAAGAAAACATTCAGCAATTAGACTCATACAAAACCTACTTTGTTTCATCCACATTGTTGAGATTTTTCTGTTTTTTTAAACAATGATTCTTTGTGCTGAGGGCAGTAGGCATGCCCTATAACTAGTCATCTGTCTGAGGTTCAAAACCCTGTTTGGGATGCTGATTTCAATATCAAAGGACTGAATTACAGAATAATGAAATACAGAAGAAAATTGGGAGTGTGACACTGAGGTAAGATAATGATCCTGAAAGAAAGTCAGAAAAAAATTATAAGAAAATTAGGGAAAACACCATCCTCAAGAAACAGATGATCCATAACACCTGACACAAGCTGGGTCCAGTATTTTGCTGAACTGCTTCTTTCAGCAAATCTTATCAACACTTTGAATTTTTCTATTAATTAATATCAACTATTTAGTACTCACCTGCTACAGAGGGACCTCAGCCAGCCAGGAATCAGAAATTTACAGCCAGACCCATTGTTGCCAGGAAAGTAGACCTGCAGCCAGGCTTCCTTGGGGCACATTATCATGGTAGGAAAAAGGGTGACACCTGAGGGTCTCAAGAACCTCTGCCTGTCTCATGTCAACAATCAGCCCAACCCCTTCACTTATTTGGGAATTATGGTTTGGGAAAATGAGAATAATTCTTCCTCATCAGAAGGGTATCAACCTATTATTAAGAGCTACACAAATGATACAAAATATTAATCTACTCCTCCAAGAAATTTCAGTCAAATTAAAGAGAAAAAAAATGCCATACCTAAAATCTAGAACTACTAAGGGTTCAATTATGTGATTTAGGCTATGGAGGCAACAGATGGTACAGGCATCCAAAAATAATATTATTTCTATTTTCATTCCAAGATAGTTTGATCATTAACCCAAGGTTTAAATGTTCTGCCGTAACAGAAACCATTTATGACTCAGCACCAGTTTAACATTTATATGACTTTTGCATATGGAAAACAAATATAGAATAGGAAAGAATCTGGATGCCATTTTGAAATTGCCAAATTATATGTAACCTAATATACAAGAGGGAAAAAATGAAAATTTTTCATTTATAGAAATGAAAATGTTACTGTTTATATGAAACATTATATAAAATTTTAATGTGGCTTTCATATAAAAAACACAAGTGAGGAGTTAATATCTATATTAAAAGCAGCCATTAATTGCAAATATAAAGTTTCTAGATGCTATAAAACATACTGAGCTGAAAGAATCTTTAGCAACGAAAGCTCTATTTACACTTTCTTTCAAATATCCTCCTTCAATACCAAGAATAATATGTATACAGACACATACATACATACATACAGCAGACTCATGTACCTGAAATTTAGTCATTGTTTTTTAGGATAGTGTTAATTTTCTTCCCATTTATATTATTGTCTTCACAATTTTACAATACAGAACCACCTTCACAAATAGAAGAAAAATATATAGGAAAGAAGTTAGCAAATAAAAGGAAGATTAACCTAGGTTGTAATCTCAAAGGAAATTAATTGATAATGCATAAGTACTGATGAAAGAGCATTTTAGTGGGTAGTAACATTGAATTGAGAAATGTGCAATAAATGCTTAGATGTAAAGTTCAAATTGACAGTATAAAATCTTGCAAAAGTTTTCCAAAATTGTATAGAGTTTATTATATTCAGATAATACAGTCAAGTCTATTTTCTTGTAGTCCCTTCAGGCTGCTATACCAAAATACCATAAACTGGGTGTCTTATAAACAACAATCAAATTTTTCTCACAGTTCTGAAGACTGTAAAGTTCAAGATCAAGGCAATGTCTGGTGAAGTTCCATTCCGCACAGATAGCACCTTATAATTGTGTCCTCAGATGGCAGAAGTGACCAGCAAACTCTCTGTGGTTTCTTTTATAATGGTGCTAATTCATTCATGAGGGTAGAACTCTCATGAACAAATCTCCTCCAAAAGACCTTTGCCTCCTGGTAATGTTACATTAAGGATTAAGTTTTAACATGAGTTGGGGTGGGGCACAAATATTCAGATCAGCATAGAATTATTGTTTTTTTAACCCTTAATTAACCATTGGCATACGGGAAGAAAATTTGTATTCAATTGTGGCTCCTGTTATTCAACACATTTTAAATATGTGTGCTATAATATAAATAGTATATTAATATGGTCATATGTAATTTATAAATAAATAACTAAAATGTATATGGGAAAAGATGATCAAAATCTTCTTTTTTTTTTTCCCTTGTGAAAAACATGTTGAAAATCATGAGAGATTGGTCATGAGCCATCAGTGAACACGAATAATAAAAAGAACACTGAATAAAGTGCTAATCTGAACATTTTAGGATGGGATTGACATATTTTATTGGAATGAAGAAAAAGCAGGGAATAAGCAAGGGAAACGTTGCTCTTATTCCTTCTATAGAAGAAATGAGTGAGAGAGGGTGAGCCCTTAACTAATATATTAGTACAGTAAGCAAAAACTACATTAGTCAAGATTAGTATAGAAGCAAAAGGAAAGTTAAGTATGTAAAACTATTTCCTGTATCAATTTTGGTGTCACACAAATATGTGAATAAATGAGAAATGAGAATACAGCCAAGAATAGCAAGCCTATGATGATGTAAAAAGAGCATAAAGGCATAGACACAGTGAAAAAAAAAAGCTCCCTCCTTGAAAACTATCAAAAGGCCAGTGCTTTTTATTTTTAAAATTATTTCTCCAGAATGTCTCCTAAAGATACTTGGTCCTCTCCTTGAATTCTTGTTCTTATTTCCTCTGCTTCTTTCTACCCTGCTCCTGGTCTACTTTGTGGACCAAAAGCTTGGAGAAGAAAAAGTTTCTGTTCAAGTCCACAGTTTCCCAATGAACCAACTAGTCTTAAGAAATATCATAATATAAAGAGCAATAATAGCTAACATTAACAGCTAACACTATGAACTCTTGTATACGGGCACTCTTTTCAGGTAGACAATTATCCATTTGACAGATGAAGAAACCAAAGTACATATTGCTCAAAGTAATCAACAATTCAATAGCAAGACCAGGATTCAAACAAGGTATTTGGTTTCAGTATTCATATTCTTGACTAGTTTGCACTGCAATATTACAATAACAAAATAAAAAGTCAAGGGAAGATTGAATGGATTCCCTAGTTTAATTCTTTTTGTGTTTTCCTATTCCTAAAATCCCAATATTCTAAGATCCTGTATTTGAGTCAACTAGTATTACCAAAATGGATTAAGTCCAACTTGTGGTCTTCTAAGTGTAGGGGCAGACAGAGAGGAATAGGCCTCGCTTCTAGTTACAGATGTTGTTGCTTCTAGGCCCTTGGATTCAGGTGAAGAAGAAATTGCAAAGCTGGCAGTGCTTTTTATCCTTTGTACATCTAAAGATTGCTCAGCAGTGTGACCATTAATCTAAGCCTGGCATAGCCATTCATTCTGTCTCCTCGTCTTTTATCTACGTAGTTCTTTCTCCTTAAAATAAATCTTTGAAATTCTGAAAGCCTATGCTTCATTTCCCATCATTCCACACCTATGCCAAGTTTCAAGATTGGCTTTGATGTGTATCTAAAGTGGCTTGGCACCTTTCTGTCATCGTTCCCTGAATCTGTCGCTCTGTCAAACTGTCATATGATCGTCGCTGTTCCATATGAGGAGACCAGCTGTGTAAGGAACTGGGATGATATCCTTCCACAACTTCATGTGGCTCGTCGATTACGTTGACGCTCTGGAGGAAGAAACATGAATAGAGGTAAGACTTGATGTGTATTGAAATCACATGAGGGTTATGCAGTGACCCTACCCTAAGCCATAGACCTTCAATGTTAGGGTTTTTAATTCAGAAGTTTTATTCTCACCATAGATTACAATGGCAGCCAACCATAAACTGCTAGATTTAATGCTTTTTTTCCTAAGGTTAAGTAATAAGCTCAGCACAGTATTTGTGTTTTAGGTAATACATTTTTGGTGAGCATTACATTTGGTGAGTTATTGTTCTCAGTTCATTTTTAATGGATCTAGAGACTATATGGTTCCTTCTTCCAATTAACATCCCATTTCAAAACTTCAAACCTCCACTTGGAAATTAATAGATAATTCTTTATCAATATTGAGAGTTAGGATCTATTAACCATTGGTAGCATATTCTAGTAATGTGATTGTTATTAAAATATCTAACAATATTAATAACAAAAATAACCAATCTCTAAATATGTGAAAAATTCTCAGAGGCTATAGGAGTCTCTGGTAAACAAAGTTTTATTGTATAGGTTAATATGCTATATGACATTGCTTAAAATTTTTTTATCTCAGATTTTATTTTTTCTTATTTAATTTAGGTTGATTTTGTTTCTTGAGGTATCTGATATCTGATGTTAAGGTAAGGCATCCAAAACTCAGCATTTCTCCCAAATTTTGTCTCTTTCACATTCTTATCACCAGCATAAAATACTGAAGCAGGAAGGCTGATATTAAAAAAGGATCTTGGAGAGCATCTTAATATCTGCATTTTAGGATTAAAAAACAATGAAATCAGGAGAGATTCTGTAATAACTCAATGCCAAATAAATGCAATACACCGTTCCAGATGTTATAATGAAAGATAAGCTCAGGACTGGCCCATATGGAATTCACCAACTCCAGGTGATGCCTCCATATTGGGTCAGTCAGTGAGAGCCTTCACAGAAGATCAACTGGAAGAAGAACAGAGAGTGACAAGGTTATTATTCCCCTGGTTCCCTTGCTTTGCAGGTTCCCCAGGTTGGACTCAGATCATAGCCCTTGCCTCCTGGGTTCCAATAACATCAACTTCCCTCATTTTTCAGGGCCTGGGGTGATGACAGCTTTGGTGCTGCCAACCTTGCCAGTGCTTCTGTGTTTTGCCTTGTGCCTACCCCATTCCAAACTTTATGGTTACTAACCTCATAAATAAATCTTTCTTAACTGATCGAGTGTGTCTTTGTTTTCTTTTGGAATACTAACACAGAGATATCAGCTCTGATCTCAGGAAAGTTAGAATTTGGTTGAATTTCCCAAGGTCATTCAGAAGTAGAGAATTTGAATCGCCTAATTCAGATCTCCTAACTTCTGACTGAGAGATCATTTAAGTTCCCTACTGGCTCTTAGACTACCTTAATTGACTCAACAAGTGGTCAGGTATGTATAGTTTGGCAGATTCCAGACTTTTTAGGAATTTACTGCTGAATCAAGAATTAAAGACAGGCAGTCTGTGTAGACAGGTAATCAGGTTGGATCTTGAAGATGGAGGCTGCCCCTGGGGGATTGAAATGTTAATGCCTCCAGAGCCCTTCCTCCACCCTTACCCAGATAGCCCGCTCCTGCTCCAACCTGTTGCTAAGGTAACCTGTCCCAAGAATTGTCCCTCCCTGCAGGGAGTTGTAAAGTTTGTTAATTAAACCTCCTGGGCTGCTACCTGCCTGGATGTTTGGCCTTTCCCCCTGTCCATCTGCATCTCACCTTTTGACCACGCCACCGGGATCTCCAGGGTCAGGTGTGTAGGAAGGACAGAGATAAGGAGGAAGAGCGCAGGAGAAAACCTAAAATATATAAAGGGAGCTGTACCTCATGTTTCTTAGGATATCAGAACACCACCAAAGTCTCCCTTCTCGCTCCTGGGAGAAGTCAGTGTTACTATTTTTAAAATAAAACCTGCTTTATATGCTTGCGGTCTCTAATGTGCAAACTTCAACATTTGAGGAAGCAGAACTGTCACTGATAACCAGTGGTATCACTGCTCATACTTAAAATTGGTAAAGTTCATATAAAATGCTGGGGTGTGGCTACTGTACGTGGTATGAGATTTGGTCCTGTTGTGTCTCCACTATTTTCCCTTGCCTTATTCCCAACCCATTGGTCCTAGTAAGTGTTGTTTGCAAATCTTGTCTCAATGTGTTTTCTCTTCAAAATACGTGTATATGAGAAAAATGTAAAAATGGTAAGTACGGAAAGAGTCTTTTCATGGTAGAATAATAGGTAACAGTAATTACTGGAGAGCTGGAAAGAACTTTTTTTGTTTCTTTGTTTTTTTTTTTTTTTTGGTGGTTGTTCATTTTTGCTTTATTTTGTTTAACTAGGCAAAGAAAACAACAGGACTTTTGAAAGTGCAGTGTTTCAAGGTTCCTATTCTGGGCAGCCACCCTGAGAATGGCTTTTCAGAACTCATTCCAGAGCTATTCTACAGTGTTGACTACGTGTCCTTACAAGTCTTTTTGTCCCCTATTGATACAGTTTATCGGTGACCAGATGTTGAAGTGTAACAACCAGGGAAGCACACCACGGCAAGCATATTAGCAGGTTTTATTTAAAAGTAGTAACACAGACTTCTTCTGGGAGGGAGAAGGGGGCCATGGCTGATGTTCTAGAATCCCAAGAAGTGAGCGGGCCCTGCAGTTTTTATAGATTAGGGTCTTCTTTGTTCTTCTGTTCTCTCCCCGCTTATCTCTCTTCTTCCTGCCTACTTGACTAGGCCCGGGAGATGCCAATGACATGGCAAAAAGGTGAGAAGCAGATGACAGGGGGGAGGGCCACAGGAAGGATTCAGGCAGGTAGGGGTCCTGGAGGCATTAAATAGCAATTCCCTGCCTGCAGCTTTTTATGGGAGGGGTAGTATAGGCAAGTAACCTTGGTGATCAAAAGGGTTCTGGACATTCCAATCTCCCAGGGGTGGTCTTCAGCTTCCTAGAGCAGATGGCTTTCATGGCCTCCATTTTCTCGATTTGACCCAATTCCCTATTTCTACACTAATTGCCTGTCCTCAGTTCTGGCTTCACTACCATCAGCATTTTCCAGCTTTTCATTTCTGCTCACCATAAGCTGCTCTGGTATTGTGGTCATCTTCCCATTGAACATGCTTATCATTACTACTGACAATAAAAGAGAAAATAAAATAATAGAAAAATCCATAACCCAGTATGTCCAGTAACCACACCTGTTTTAGTTTAATATTACAGAATCATACATGCTTAACTCCAAAAGAACACAATGATCAAAAAAGAGCCTTGTTCCAGCTCCAACATCTGCTGGAGACATTCTCTTGGATCTCTCCCCAGTGATAAGGATTAAGAAATGGGGATATAATAAACATTTACACAAACACAATTCAAGCCTTAAAAAAATTATTCCCTCAAACACATATTGAAGGATATGGTTAACTACCTGTCTTCCCACCCAACACTGAATGGTCCTGCCACAAAAACTCCCATGACCTAGCCCTGCCCACCAAAGGGCCTGCCAAAAGTAACTAACTCTTCCCATGGCCTGGCTCTGTTAAGGCTGTATATAAAGCCTAGAACTTCATGGCCAGCAGCCATTTTATCCTTGAAAATGAGCCACATCAGGTGTCTGTCCAATTGACCCCACCACTGAAAAAAGAAAAACTTACTGATCTGAGATCTGCTTCCTGTCTCTGTCATTTGTGTGCTGACAGAGTACCAACTTAACTTATAAAATAACAGCACAGTTTCATGATATCCCTGCAATCATCCAGTATGATCCATAAAATTTTCCATGTCCTTGGAGATTTCTTTTCTCGGACCTTAATATCTTCAGCCAGGCAGACCATCTCTATCATCATACGTTCCTCTCCTGAGCAATTTAATTATATTGGCATCTTTTCAAATGTGTGTAATTACTTTAAAATATCTTACTAAATATTGGATATGAGCAATGTGTAGTGGCCCAGATGAATAAATCTCTACATATTTTGTTTGCCAAAGTTGTATAAGCCATTGCTTCTGAACAAATTCTATCACCTGAAATAAAATGACTTTACTTTTGGAAACTATCATAAAGCAGGAATTTTTATGTTTAATATCCGTGCATAAAAGATGAACTTCAAAAAGCAACTTACAAGAAGATGAAAAGTTAAATAAAAAATTGAAAAATCTGTATAAAATTTCTAACAATTTTATACAAGATGTAGATCCTCTCAAAGAAGTTAGTGCTTAAAAAGTGAGGATTTCAACTCTATTTGGCAGACTTTACAATTACAAAGAAAGGTAATTATTACCTCTATGCTTTTATTATTTGCTATTGTTTATCTCAGACATTTCTGACAATATGAGTATCCCCCTTTGGAAGATATTCTTCCTGTTTTAAGTCCAGATAGTATAACTTAGATAGCTATGAAACCCTGTGAGTTTTGCTCAAGGATAGAATTATACATATTTACTTTTGCATTTTGGAATAGGGCATTTGTTCTTTTCTTAATTGGATTGCCATTTGTTCCCCAATGTGTTTTTTAGAACCCAATAGACCCTGACTAAGTTTTCAATATTTTTTCACTGTATTTGATCAATGAATGACTTTCAAATAGCATAAGATACATTAACTAGAAATATTAGTATCCTACTTACATTGCAATATGTATGCTTAAAATTTTTTAAATGAAAACTTTCGAAAAACACATCATTATCTCATAAAAATTCCCATTATAGGTCACAGTTACTTTTTCTTATTACTTTCTCTAGAAGCAAAGAGGTAATAGAGTTTTTAACAGAGAGAAATTATTATCTGTTTTGTATCAAGTTCACACATCTTTTCCATGTTTTTTTGCATCTTCCTGTGTTGGTTCAAGTTTGGAGGGAATATAAAATACCTGTAATGTACTAGTCTTAGTTCTCAGAGATGTGTTTCCAGTTTCACCTTACGTTTCCTGTCTACTGGAGATATTGGATATGATGAAAGAGGTTCCATAACAAATTTGGCCAAAATCTTATTCTGAAATTTCATAACTGAATGAACCAGAAACATAATCAGAAGTAAAGAATAGTATAAATCCAATCTTCTTTCTGTAGTTGTCCTCATGATTAGAAATATGATCATATTGTTTGGGTTAATAGAAAATGAGTATTTTAGAGTTGGAAAACATTTTGGGCAGCAACTTATTTTTGTTTATAACAGTAATTTATTTTTATTTTAAGTCTTCCCTGACTTAAAGAGATATTAGATAATGTTTATGAAATGACTGAATCTTAAGCTGAAGAAGGAAGTATAAATTAGTATTAGCACAATTTAAACCAGATCCCAGGTCTTGTCTTCAATAAGTTCATGTCTTCAACATTGCAGATGAGTCAAACTGAAAACTTCATTTATTACCTTTTAGGATTTCCTACTAATCACAGATTAAACATAAATTTTTTTTATTATAGAAAGGAGACAAAATTAATCAGCAGCTAAGAAAGATAGCATCAAAAATAAGCAAAATGATATTCTTTTAACAAATTATTAAATGCATTTGACAATTTTCTTGTCTTTCATTTTTAATAAAAAATTTGTGGCAACAAGAAATTTCACCTTATGAGCCTGAGAAAGTTAGAAAAAGGCAAGAGAATAATGTTTATAACTTGCAAACTATATGTGGAAATTAAAAGGGGATTTAAGGCAGTTTTATAGAAAGTCCAAGTCAAGAAAAATTGTTAACTATTTTACATAAAATGGGGCTTCTTAAAGATTGTGGAGGATTGTTCAATAGTTTTGAATTATTAGTTTTGGTTATTGAATGACTAGGTTCATGATTTAGGCTGTATTTGAATATCAAATTTATATGAATAATTCAATGAATAAAAAGATTCAAATGATCATTTTGTGACAAATTTGCCAATGTTGTAAAATAAAGAATTTTTAAATTTATATAAAGTTAATAAATTTCAAAGGAGGAATTCAATTCTAGTGAAAGATTGATTATATAAAAACTATAAAGATGGGGCTGGGGATATAACTCAGTAGGTAGAATACCTGCCTCGCAAGCACTAAGGCCCTGGGTTCAATTCCCAGCACCACGGAAAAAAAATCAAAAAACAAAAAAAACCTATACACATTGATTATGCACAATACTATATTTTAACAGCAACTTATTTTAAAATCATATCAAACACTTGATCAATTTTAATAACAATAAACTTTGGAGGCTGGGGTTGTGGCTCAGTGATAGAGCACTTGCCTAGCACTTGTGTTCAATCCTCAGCAGCACAGAAAAATAAACAAAGTAACAAAATAAAGGTATTGTGTCCATCTACAAACTAAAAAAAATTTTAAAAAACAATAAACTTTGGGTAAAACTTGTCTGAGTTATTGACAGTGTCTTTCAATTTAGACATTCTACCTCATATTCAAGCACCTAATTCCACTGCTAAAAATTAAATCAGTAATACAAGATAACTGTTACTAAAATTAAAGGTAAATATAAGTTCCTTCATAAGAAATTCTTCAAACTGTTTCACTCTTTGTTAAGAAAAAAATAAATCTTTTGGCAAATGAGTCAATGTAGATGATAGACTCTAACAGTCTAATTTGCTCTGGGAATAATTATGTAGTCAGTTTTGCATTAATTAATTTAAATCAATTCTCAAATCTGGAAATTAAAATTTCTCCCCAGTGAAATTTCTGTGGTAGTTGTTACCCTATATCTCTTCAACACAAATTGCAAAATATACAGGAGAGTGCATCAAATGTGTTGTAGGAATGATGCACCCACTAATGGAACCAGTAACTGACACTCAAGAATACAATGACCTTCGAGATATCTGTTCCATCAGATCTCTCTTAGTGAATGTTAGCAAAGATTTCCAGTGGCCAAATACCTACTTAGTTCATAAATCTAAATCCATTTTAACATAGAATTTTATTTTAACAGATTCTAAAGAAACCATGTTGGATGTCATCCCTATCAGATCTTGAGGGAAGTACATGTAGTCTAATAAGAAAACACTATTCTCTACCACTGAGCATCCTGTTATTTTTCCTGTATACTTCTGGGTTTCTACAAAGATTCCACCAAAAATTTTCCATGTATATCATTTTTTACTACAACTTATGACTAGAGGAAGTATGTAAATGCCAAGTTTAATGTATGGAATAAATGACCATTTTAGTACTCACAAGAAATTTCAAGAGTTAAATGTAGGAGCTGGGGTTGTGGCTCAGTATTAGAGATATTTTGGATGTAAACTAGAGGTCAGTACTTGCTGAAATTATCATAATCCACCATTTTGAAATGATACTTAGTAAATGAAATTGCATGCAGGTCATCAGATGGGAACATGTGAATTAACTAGAAAAAAAAAAAAAAAAAAAAAAAGGACCTAAAATACAATCAGCAATTCAGACACAAGTGCTGTTTAACATTCTTAAATTGTAATTAGAAAGCTATTCTTCTTGTTGACTTTTAATTTTGACTTCATTGAGAGATGAATTTAATCCTGGGCCTTTGCTCTTGATTGCTGACCTTTTCATCTCACTTTTGTTAAATACCATGCAAAGAATGCATCAGCAATGTAACATGGCCTGAAATGGACTTGCAAATTGAACATGACCATGAGAAATATATCTAATTCTTGGCTTAGCAGAGAATACAGAAGTCTTATACATGTTTGTTTTATACCATTTCCTGTTAGTACATTCATGAAATATTTACTAATATACTATTAGTAATTAACTGAGTTAAGACAGTAGCATTTTACTTTTACCAAAACCTTTGCTTCAATGTTCTATTTGTAAAAGGTAATAACATGGTTTTCTTGGTTGTGAAAAACTATTCCTAGGTCAAATGTTTTTTATGCTTCAGATCATATGACACACTATTTCTTGACACCATTTTTAAGGTCTTCCATAGAAGATGCTATATTATGAGGAAGGAAGAAATGGCTAAATTGTTTTTTGGTCACCTATTTTGCTGCTGTGAACAAAAGACCTGACAAGAACAATTAGAGGAGGAAACATTTATTTTGGGGCTCCCAGTTCCAGAGGTCTCAGTCCACAGATAGAGATAAAACTCTCATAACTCAATTATTTCAGCTCTAAATTTTCTTGCATTGTCTCACACATGAGCTTTTGGGGGATACCTCAGCTCTAAATCATAATAATTATCTTAATTATCTTTAATATCCCATGTTGAGGTTGAACCAGGAGCCCACACAAATGAAATAATACATTTGTGGTATATCCAGGTATAATTATTATGAATACCCCATGTTTTCATATGATATAATATAATTTAATATCGGTTATTAAAACTAAAAAATAAATAGACTATCATTTATTTCTTTATTTAATGATATAATAATATTATTATAAAACCTATTATTATAAAACCTTTGTCTTTATATATGTTGAAACTCTTCTGTCTTTCATAGGAAGGTGCAATATTAATGTCCTTATTTAGCTCAGTATGCTATATGTAATATTCATGTAATTTTTAGGTTGAAATTACAAAAAGAGGAACAAGTTACTACAAAAAAAGTACTAAGGAGTCTTCCATGCTCAGAATCCAGAAGCAGAAAACCCAGGAAATCTTACTAATACATAGCCCAATCCATTGGATTTTCCTCATTTGAGTGATGGTATTAATCAGTTAATTGAATTAACACATAAACCAAATGATCTATAAACTGTTCCAAGACTATGATTATGTTGTTTAATATGACAACATGCCAGAATTGAAAACACTGAAATTTAAGTTGGGAGTTTTCTGTTGTTGTTTTTATTTCATTCAATTTTTTTGACTTGAGGACCATGAATTAATATTCAATGCCTGATTTTTCCACATTCCTTTCTTTCTCAAACTTAGCTTCAATTAAAATCACCTGGAAAACTTTATAAAAACTGCTGATATCTGAGTTCCACCCACAGAAATTCTGATGTAACTTGGATGGAAGCCAAGGGGCATTGGGTCTTACAATATCTCCCCCAGGTGATTATAATGAACAGCAGACTTGGCATCTACTGGTGTGTATAAATTCGGTATTATTACAACTCACTCCTGGACTGCCACCCAACTTTTTCAACCATCCCATTTACTGAAGAGATGGTCTCCCTTTTGCTCTTTTTTATTTATTATAGACATTTCTGTCCATGTTTGAATGTGACTTAGTTAAAAAAAAAAAAAAAAAAAAAAGCAATAACTGTGACTGGGGATGTAGGTCAGTGGTAGAGTATATGGTTAGCATGTACAAGCCCTGAGTTCAATCACTAGGCTAAAAAAAAATACTCCCACCATTATTCCATAATTTTTGCAAACATGAACCTCTTTACATATGTTATAGGCAAGGACAATAACTTTTGGCAGTGTTTATTTTTGTTAAAAGAAACTAATGGAATTGAAGGTCAAGTCACCTTCTGATTGCACAGACTATAAAGTATTACATAATTCAGTTTTACAAAGCATCTTAGTGATTTCAAAAGATCCATATTTGATAAAGTTCATGATGAAATACATACGTAATAAGGAGACTAAAATATTTATTTTACATATCTACAACATGTAATTTCATATATCTAGCTGAACCACAAATCATAGAGGAAAATATTAAGGCACATGAAAAAGCTTCAAAACATAAAAAATTAACATTTTGAAAAAAAATCACATGTGAGAGCTCATTAAATAATAACATTGACAAATAAATAATCAGCTTTACTTATTAGCTGCTGCCATGCATTTCTGGCATTCCATTCCAAGCGAGGGTCAGCATGCAGGATATAATTTCATACTATGAAATGTAAAAAGCTAGAGGGCTTATTTTTGAAGTGAAATGTCACAAGTTTTTTTTCTTTCAGAAGAAGATCTCCTCTGGCTGTTAAATTGTTCCCATGAAAAATTACCAAAAAAGCACCTTTCTGAAATGTTACTATGAAGATTCATAGCAACACTTTTTTTTTAACTTTTCTGTTTTGAAGGGGGTTTGTTTGGAAAGGGCAGGGATGGGCTAGGGAATGGAGAGTAAGAGAGCCTTTTTCTGTTTTAAAATGTAAAGATTCAGGTTTAGGGGTGTATATAGTGTCAATAGTCTTTTAAGAATTATGGGGAATTAAAACTACGGGATGTGTGGAATTTAAATGCAAATTGCACGCATGAACATACATACATCTTGAAAAACTTGAAAAGGAAAAGCAGTTCCCAGAGAAGGTCCTGATACTTAGGACAGTTTGCTGGGTTCTATTAAAGCAGAAAGCATATACTTTCAAGTGAGAAAATAGCAATGGCAGGCTTGAGTCTTCCAAGCAATCAAATCTGTAAAGCAGATGGTTAGTAGTCAGTCCAGTCTGAGTCTGAGTTCTAACTCATGCTGTGCTTGCTGGATTTGGTAGCTCTTTTCCGCTCTCTGTGATGCTGGGCTGGCTTGGCAGGAGACACACTCTCAAAGTTGTGACTGGACTCATTGTGCTGCCGGGTGTACCTCTTGCACTTGCAGGCAGTGACCACCGTAATTTTGTAGGTGCGTGTGCTGCCATCTTGGCACTGCAGCTGGATTCTCTGGGTGCGTGTTTTGTCATTAACACACCTCCACTCTTGGGAGCTCCTCCTGCTCCAGTATTTTGTTCCATACCCTCCTCCAATCCAGTTAGGAAGCACTGGCAGGGGCAAGCACTCGCCGGCACACACCAGCTCCTTCAGAGGGCTGATGCTGGTGCACTGGCCATCAGAAATGTATTTGGTGGAACGAAGTTCCCGGCAACCCACTTGAATCCGACCTGCAGAAAATGGAAAATAACATGTATCAAAGACAAAAAGCACATGAACATCTTTTTAAAAAGTAATCTGCAGTGACAAAAATAATATTCAAATGGTAACAAATTGTAAAGAGAAAGTGAACATCTACTTTGTTTTCACAGTGTAAAAATCTGCTAGATAGTTGTTAGAGACACTTTCATGAAAATCATCAATTTACATAAAGGCTATAACATTTTTTGGAAAAAAAATAATATGAGGACTGATTTTTTCATGTAAAACATTAGCTAATTGTTTATTAGAATATTTGAAAATCTCATTTGCTTAGTCTCACTTCCCTGAAAGGGTTTAGCAGCTATTCCATTTATGTGTAAATATTCATTCTTCAATGAGTTCAAAAGAGTGCACTTTCATGTTCTCTTTCTCATGGGTCATATTGGCTAATGTCTGCAAGTGCTTTTAATTAGGTTTAAAAAAAATCTGTTGAGAAAATGTGGAAAGTATTTATATATTGTGTGCAATGCATATTTGCTCCATAATACTTGATTTCAATTATAAAATTCAGCTGCATAGAATCATACATATGGTACAACCTCTGACATTTTGCATATCAAGCTTAATAACTACATTTTAAACCTAAATTCCCAAGCTATGTTTTTTAAAATACCAATAGTAAAATGTTTGAAATGCAAAATGCCACTACAACTCAAAATTTAAAGAATATAAAAACCCTTAAATCAGGAACGTATGGTTGCCATAACAACTTGGCTACATTTCCATGAATTTTATGGCAGAAAAATACTTAACATGTCTGATTTACAACTGCAAAAGGAACCATGGTGTTCATTTCCTGAATATTGGTTGTGGCAAACTTTTTGTTTAAGTTATTCACATTTGATAAGTCTATTCCTTAATTGACTATTTCTTGTTACATGCCTTATGTAATTAAAATAAAAATTAATGTTGAAATATTTGAAGTTTTCCTTACCATTGTTTTGTTATCTAAACTTTAGGAGAATTGCTTATAACAAACTTGGAAAGAAATCAAGTCTTGTTAACCAGGGGGGAAAAAAGAATATTTAAAAGCATAGGTTGATGAAATGTAAAAAATAAAAATTATAAAATACATTAAAGTGGTTGTACATAAACTACTGAAAGTTAACTCTAAGTATAAAGTGGACTAGGAGTTTTACTTCATCTCTGTGCCTCAGCACTTCTGAGGTAAGATATATAGCTTAAGGGAAATGTGATAGTTGTGGGAAAATATTTTTTTGTATACACATGCACACATATAGACCTAGAGTTTTGGACTGAAATTAAAGGGAAAACAACTGGCCTGGGCAGGGTGCTGGTCTTGCCTGTTTCTGAGTCCAGCTCACCTTCCTGCAGCTGCCCTAGGAATGCACCTGGAAACAGCCGGAGATGATTTTGATTTGTCTAGTTTTTTGTTCCTGTGCACGTAGATTCAGCATTTTTACACTGACAGGTCATTGACAATGAATACCCACCACATTGCACAGTAATCTGATAATAATCAGATATGCCTCTGTTCTTAAAAACATACATCTTCATGAAAATGAAAACACCTTGGATTTCTTGAGAAGACATTACCAGTCTTTTTAGCTCTGACTTTCCAGAGGTCAAAACTGCTTTAACAGTTGAATGGAGTTTAAGGAGGAGGTGCAAAAGATTTGTGAAGATTTCCTGTGCACTGTTTCTCTCTGTCTGTCTTAAAACCTGATTATTAACATGTGAACCCTTCGAAGGGAAAGAATGAAACAAAAGCTAGAAGAAATCTGACTCCCCTTAACTAGTGGTCAGTTAGTGTACCAATTAAACAGAATGCTTCCTGCACAACACTACTGTCATTTTAAATATCTTAAATTATAAAAATGTTCTCCATATCTCATAGAAATATACAATTACCTAAAATTTGATCCTGTTAACAACTTATTTCAGAAAAATGTGACTCCAACATTTTTAGTTTTATCCCTCTTTTACATTGAGCATCATCAAAACTTTAAACAATTTCAGTAGACATGTTATAGAAATCCATGTGGACAATTTTTTTTTTCTCTAAAAGCTTCCCTTTTCCCCTTGTGATTTATTATACATACTTAGGGTGAGCTACCTTTATACATGCTACCAAAATTGCACAGGTCCTGAAGTAAACTGATAAAACAACCTAAATTTAAATGATGTAGAACAAAGCTTCTTAAAATTCTCATTTTGCATAGATTTAGAGAACCAACAGTTTGATTCCTGGATACATTTTCTTTGTGGATGTCTGAAAACTAAACTTTGTACTAGCATTATCAAGCCACTATTTTCATTATGCTAACTCTAAAATCATACCTAGGGAAGATTGCCAATCTATGCATGCAACAGATTGCTTCCAGATTGTTTTACAAAATATATATAGTTCAAATTAGTTAATAATGGAATAATTTTACAGGAATGTGAGCTAATGCTACCAAAAAAGAAGAAAATCTGTACAAGTAGACCACACTTACTGTTGCGATCCAGTCCAGTGTTACTGAAATGCCTGCCTCCATTTCTGGCTTGATTCAACGTGCTGTTGCTGCTGGGGTGTGCTGGAACAGGTTTAACTACATGTGAATAAAGGATTTCTGTGGCATCATTTTTAAAAGCCAAACAGCTTTTCATTAGGATACATGCAAGGGGAATGAGATAGAAATGAATGGCAGGAGGAAGCATGGTGAGTAGAGGATCTGCTTGACTGAAGAGCTGGTTTATTCCTTTCCCTCTGCTTCTACACTGTAGCTGTGAAATTCCTCTTCAAGGTTCCCTTTATATATCCACAGAGGTTTGGCGTTCATTCAGGTGTAAAGTTGTGTAGAGCTTCAGAGTGAAAACACAGAGAAGGGGTGGGATCCCTACTTGACCCTGCAAAAGAATTTTACCAATGGAAAAGAAGGCTGCAGAAAAGGAGGAGCTTGGTATACAAATTGCCTGAAATTTCAGAGTTGGACTTAACTTGTCTGGGAACTGAAGCAGGCAGACACATTCTATAGCAACTCCGAACTCTCCTCTGCCATTTCCTCTCCTGAATCTAGTTCACATTCAAGTTTAATTTAAATGAAAACACGCTGCTGTTCATTTGAGGAGACTGGCTTTCCCACATTTGTTCTATTCTCGCCTCAGATTTTAGAGTATTTGAGGCATGGAGGGGCTTCTTCCCAGATAACAAGAGGAATTCATATGAGTTTACATAGTGTAGGATTTGGATGAAGTGCCTAGTTAAGCATGTCTTGTCTCTCAAGAAGTAAACCTTTTTTTTTTTTTTTTTTAATAAGTATAAGACACAGAGCTAAAATCTGCCCGCTGGACACACTTAAATAAGGCTGCTTTGATCTGCATGAACTACTGTGCTGCTAGGTAAATTATTGCCAGGGTTCTGTGGAGAATAACGAGCAGAGTTCTGCCTGCATTCAAGTAATTAATACCAATTTTCATCTTAAAGCAGTGCCATAAGCATTAACATTCACAGCATCACTTTACACGAAAGAAAAACATTCCTGAAAGATCGTTGTTTAACAAATTCAAAATAATTTTTTTTCAGTTTTTCTTTTGGTACAGAACACAGATCCTACCCATATTTATTAAACATTTTGCTCATTACTTAATTTGATTCTGCAGCACAAGTGAGAAATGCTGTATTTTTCTGAGCTGCTTTATTCATACCTAGAACAGATGTTCCATTAATTGATATTAGGTCACTAATCTCTCTCTCTCTCTCTCTCTCTCTCTCTCTCTCTCTCTCTCTCTCCTTCTCTGGGTTTATCCACAGAAGCACTATTGATATTATGGGAAAAGCAATTCTTCATTTTGGGGTCCTATCCAGGATGTTTAGCAGCATCCCTGACTCTACCCACTAGATGCCAGTAATAATCCCTGGTTGCAAAAAAGAAAAGAAAAAAACCCTCCAAATGTTGCCAAATGTCCCCAGTGGGTAAAATCATTCCTGAATGAGAACCACCAATTATCTATCCATCCATTTTATTATAAAAAGAAAGTAAAAACAATAATAAAAGTATAATTATTTGACAATAATAAGCAAATATTGTTCTTTCTTTGGGAGAAAAATAGTACTATGCTTTTATTTTAAGACAATGACTGCTTTTCCTTTAGAGGCATATACCAAAATATCCTCTGATGAAATGATACAGTGTCAGGAATAAATTTCATAAATAATATAGGAAGGGATGTTTGGGGTGTGGGTGCTGAAAGATTGGTCAGGAGTTGATGGTTGCTGAAGAAGGATGATGGGTATTCTGTTCACTCTTGTGTATGTTCAAAATTTTACACAATAAAAGTTTTAAAAATCAGAGCCAAACAATTTAATGTATATACACCTCTTAATAATAATTAGATCTCTATCTTAAGGTCGCATAGAGCCATTTATCCTAACATTCTTTCTGGAAAGTAAAATATCAGTTTATTTTGGGCAAATGGAGATTATCAATGATCCTTCTTAAATACTATTTATGAAGAATCTCTTATCCTGCTTATCAGAGGATATCAATTACACAAAATGGGTTAATATTAAACATTGACATGCAGATCCTCTTCCTACAGGAAAGAAGAGAGTCAAAGTATCTAACCCTTCTCCAGTATATTTTATCTTGTATGTTAGAATAGGAGATATTTGAACTTAATTATCAGGCTGAGTTAACAGATTGACCAAATTAATATAAAGCTGTTAAATCTACTCCGCACCTATATTCTATAGGCTTAGCCTTAGGATGCCACCTTTGGCAGAAGGAAAATGAGAAGAGAAGGCAATAGAGTTGGTGTATGTGGAGGAGAAAATTTCAAAGTTCTTAAGGACATACATATTTTGTGGGACCAAATTTAGAAAACTACTCTGATAAAAGAGAAATAATCATGAATTTAATATTAGTATTCCCATCAGTTTAAAACATCATTAAGAATTCTCACAAACTGAAATATTCTGATAAGATTATAGGTATAGAGAGTGAACATCATAATTGATTCTTTCTCATCTTTAGGCCTTTGTAGATACTTGTTTTTCCCCCTGCTTGGAACATTTTTACCTCACCCTCTTCTTCCTGGGTCAATACCTACTTTTCCTTCAAGTACAGTTTAGATGTCATTAGGACTAAGAAAACTTCTCTTGCCTCTAACTGAGTCTGGATTCAGTCTCCCATCTGTATGCACTACAGCAGTTAGTTGTCTGATGAGTTGGCAAGCCTCAGGACAGATGAACCATTTCTATTTTATAAATATCATTGGATAAGTAGGTAAATTAAATATTTAAGAAATATAGAAAAGTCTTTTAAAATGAAAAGATTGGTGAATATTTGTGATAGGCTACATGATTGCCAATAAGCTCTTCCTGAAGGTATTCCCACCCTTGCAGCAATCTCTTTTCTTGACTGAAGGATAAGTCTAGTAACTAATTTCCAGTGAATATAATCTATTCATATGATGAGATGTGACTTCTTTCTAAGACCAGCTTTCCAAAAGATTGTGACTTCCGTCTTGCTCACCTGCTCTAGCTATATTGCCTGCTTACTTTGATGGAAGCGTGCCTTGATGTGAGCTTCCTTAAGGACCACATGCATGTAACTAATGAGGAACAGAGGCTCTAAGCCAAATAGCCCAGAATTCTGTTAACCACATGGGTGATCTTAGAAGTAAATTCTCTCACTTAGTTCTTCAGATGAGTCTACAGCCCTGGCCTATACCCTGAATGCAGCTTTATAAAAGATGCTGAGCCAGAGGCACCCACAGGATCTAAAAGACAATAAACTTGTAAAAACTATTTGGGGGTGTTATACAACTATAAACAATCAATGTAATATTATTTGTGTAAATATGAAGTTGTGGTCATTAAGCCATTTTGTGAATCTTGCTATGTCCTTGAGAGTATCCAATGTGGAACAATTAAAAATGGTGACTATGCAACTTTCTCTCTTCATTTTGATACCTATTTTCCAGTTTAGAGCTGAATCATTAATGTAGTACCACTCACTATTAATAATCAAATAATGGGATTAAACTTACTAGTATTGGTCTAATAGGCAAAAACTTAGGAGTAATTTTCATGCTCTTAATAGTATTGATTAATCATATGACTCCTGGAATGGAAGCAGAAAATCTCAATTGGGATCTTTTCTTTCTTTTTTTTAAGGTCATTTTTCTTTCAATTCTAGAACTGGGCCATACTTCATTCCATAAAATGGAATGTTCTCCTGAACTTGAATTTTATTTCTGCCACCTGTAATCTATACGAAATTGGATATATTTCCTAAAACTCTATGTCATTTCTTAATCTATAAAACATGACCAAATGCACCTACTTCATGAAAAAAAAAATGTGTAGAGCATAAAACCTAGCCTAGAAGAAATGTGGAAAAGTCCATTAAATATTAATCTAAAACTACGGAATCTCTCTATAGTCTTTAAGTTGTATTTGCTTTTGTTTGTGTGTTTTTTGGGTGAGGGTCTCCAACATGCCAGACAAGTACTCTACCACTGATCTACACCCCCAGGCCCATCGTCTTCAATTTTAAGTATGACTTTGGAAAGATGAAAGAAGTCTCAAATAAATTCAACTATTCTATTTAAGGTGGAAAATAAAAAGTTAAGAAAAAGGAGATTGTCTAGCCTGACAAAATGAGAGGTAAATGTTATTTGGTTAAAAACAAAAAAAACAAAAACTTGACCATTTTTTTTTCATCTTTAACAATGGAAAACATCAAAATAAATGTAATCAAAAATATTTATTGGATGTAAGGATAAATATATCTGGTATTTTTATGGTTTTAACTATTTTCAGAGAGTTCTTGTTAATAGAATGGAACTTGTTAACTGGAAAAGTAATTAACCAAATAAGTTCAGATAAAAACCTTACAAACTACTATAGCATCTTCATTCATAAAAATCCCTAAAAAGAGGATGGGCTAACCACTTTTATTCATCTTATATCGACATATATTGAACCCAACATTTGCAAAGACAGTGCAGTCCAGGACTGCAAAATGACATGAAACCTAGTGGCTTCTCTAGTGGCCCCTTTCCCGAAAAGCTCCTATTTAGAATTCCACTAAAAGAAATACCCTTAACCTAATATTCCTGAACAATTTATTTCTTCCTCCCCCTCTTCTTTATTAGTTGTCTGCATTTTGGTTTTATTTGTAGAACAATTTTTTTTTTTTATTTTAAGCTTATTCAATATGGCTAACTTTAGTTTAGATAACTTCTGCTACAATGAAATGTATTACCTGATATAAAACCCAAGTAAAAATTCAAAAATTGAACGGATAGGTAACCAAATAGAGTTTCTCAATTTCTGCACCACTGACATCTTGCCTGGATAATTCTTTGTTTGGGTGTGTATGTGGTGGCCAAGGGTCTTGTGTATTGTAGGATGTTTAACAGCAGCATCCCTGGGTTCTACCTACCAGATGCTAACAATACCTTCCCCAACCTGAAATGCAAGCTCTAGGAAGTGGGTTAGAACGGCAGGGACAGAATTTTCATCTGATTCTACAAACTAGGGACAGTATTACATTTTCATTTTTACAGCCACATGCTACCTTGTATAATAGAAATTGATGTCCCCATCTTGTGCAGCCCATAGAGTCCCTAAATTAAATTTGACCAAGGCTAGAAGCATATTCAATACCATGTCCTCAGTGGTAGATGGGGACTGGAACTGGTTTTGTTCCTGGTTGTTCTCAACTGGGAGCTTGTTAGAAATGCAAATCCTGGGCCTGGACTCAGACCCGAGGCCCCTGAACCTGTGTTTTAAAAAGCTTTCCAAATAATTCTTAAATATACTGAAGTTATAGGTGCATTGTTTTAGGGTGCCATCACAACTGTGCTCTGCCATCTCATGACAGTTGTCTCATGAGTTTAAGT
This sequence comes from Sciurus vulgaris, assembly GCF_902686455.1. NCBI lineage: Eukaryota > Metazoa > Chordata > Mammalia > Rodentia > Sciuridae > Sciurus > Sciurus vulgaris. Next base: position 78,453,019 of record NC_136468.1, read on the forward strand.
GGTCCTTTGCTCCCCATTCCTCTGGTTTGCACAGTCAGATGGAAGAACTGCCCTGCAGCTCAGCACACTTGAACCCATTTCCTTCTGCTACATTTATTTCTCCCTGGGACACTGTGTATTCCCAGGTTAGTGAGAAATGCTCTGTTCCACAAAAATGGGCCCTTAGAGCCATAAAAATTGCTACCTATGGTGAAATCATCCTGCACTAGAAATTTTGGCCGTCATATCGAATTTGCTCAGAAATCAGCACTGACCTAGATTCAGGTAAACTACTTTGATCACTGTGGTTTTTATTGTCGTCCACCAGCCTTAGGGGCATCCCAATCAAGCTTCCAGCCCTGGCAACATGTAGGGCTCCTTCACTCTTTCCTGAGAAGTATTTTATTCAAGTACCAGCAAGCTTCATGGCAAAGCCTAAGTCAGTTATGATCCCGTGTCACCAGTAGAACCTTGAGTTTAGAAGCTACAAGTGCAAAGTTCCCTGATATGTTGAGAGAGAGAGAGAGAGAGAGAGAGAGAGAGAGAGAGAGAGAGAGAGAACAAAAAGATTTTAGTAGAGAATTTAATCCAACAATGTCCATAGTATTTCATGAGAAATAAAGTTGTTACCAAATTTTCTAATTTTAATTCTGTTATTGTTTAATGAAATAATTTTCTTCCAAGTTATATTTAGGTGGGACCTGAAGGGGAAGGGGTCCCACAGCAAGAGCATAGCTGGGATGAAGGGGAAACCATAGGGGAGGAAGTGAGCTTCACTACATTGGGGGAAGGTTCATTGGAGCAGATCTTTGATTAATCCTGCCCTATAAGTTTACAAGTTTGGACATTATCTCATAGGCAATAGGGAACCATCAAAGGATATATATATGTGTGTGTGTGTGTATGTGTGTGTTTATTTTCACTAAGTGAAAATGTCATGTAATTTTATCATGTAAATAGAAAATTTACAGTATCCAGAAATTCTGCTCCTGTTCCCTCTTAGTAACTAATTCCTTTCTTCTCTCTAATATAATTCACTCTCCTAATTTCTGACACCAGTTATTAGTTTTGCCTGTTTTAAAAAGCTGACTTTTAAAACATAGGTCAACACTCCATCATATAGGTGCTGGCATAGACCTCTTTAAAAGACCCCCAAAACACAAGAAATAAAACCAACAATTAATAAGTGGTATGCCATTAAACTAAAAAGCTTCTGCAAGCTAAGGAAATGATTAAAAGCATGAAGAGAGAGCCTATAGAGTGGGAGAAAATCTTGACCAGCTACTCCTCTGATATGGGATTAATATCCAGAATATACAAAGAACTCAAAACACTTAACATCAAAAAAACAAATAATCCAATCAATAAATGGGCAAAAGAACTAAACAGAAACTTTTCATCAGAAGAAACACAAAAGCCAACAAATACATGGGAAAATGTTCAGCATCTCTAGCAATCAGGGAAATGCAAATCAAAACTACATTAAGATTTCATCTCCCAATGGCAATGTTCAAGAATACAAATAATAATAAATACAAGCAAGAATTTCGGAACACTTGTACATTGCTGGTAGGACTATAGATTAGTACAACCACTCTGGAAAGCAGTTTGGAGATTCCTCAAAGAACTAGGGATGGAACCACCATATGACCCAGCTATCCTATTCCTGGGTATTTTTCCAAAAGATCTAATACTGGCATATTACAATGATACAGCCTCATTAATGTTTATAGCATCACAATTTGCAATAGCAAAATTATGTAGTCAACCCAGATGCCTATAAACAGATGCGTGGATTAAGAAATTGTGCTTTATTTATTCAACAGAGTTCTATTCAGCCATTAAAAAGAATGAAATTATGGCATTTGCTGGTAAATGGATGGAAATGGAGAACATCATGCTGAGTGAAATTGGCCAAACTCAGGATCTCAAAGATTGAATGTTTTCTCTCATATGCAGAAGCTAGAACAAAATAAAGGAGAGGGGGAAGGAATGATAAGATATTTTATAAAGGACCAATCAAATACAAATGAATAGATGAGCAAAAGGAAATCTAGCAGACCAGGGGAAGTGAAGGAGGACTGGAGGGAAAAGGGGGAAATATGAATTGAGAATGATTTTTATGCATGCATGCCTTTGTCAGGATGAACCCACTACCTACAACCATAAAGCTCTTAAAAAATAAAAACTGAAAAGCAGACCTCTTTTATTGTTATGTGATATCAGCTTATGGGAATCCCCTACAATTGATTTATCCAGTCTACTAGATTGGGATGACTCCAGGTTTTGGTTAGCATAATAAGCACTCCTATACCTGTCTCTTGAGGTGTGTAGTTATGCATTTTTGGATGCATATCTAGTTATGAAATGAATGCGACGTAGGATGTACGTTCAACTTTAGTAGATAATACTAAAAAGTTTTCCAAAGTGATCTTATTGATTGAATTTCCATTAGATTTGAAACAAGAACAAAATCAACACTATGGTTCAGGACACTGAATCCAGCTGTGCTGTATTAGATGGTTTAGCTGTGGTGGTACTAGAACACCAGGAGAAGGAGCATTATTGAGAGAGCCCTGGTTAAAAGAATAAGGTGCTGAACCTGAAGGCAGGAGGAAAGATTGAGAGATACTGTGGGGCTAGGCTGACGTGCAATTAGAGAAGACAAAGATGAAAATGAAGTTCTAAATTCTGGATAACTGACATCAAGAATACAAACATAATAAATGCTAGAAAGGATGTGGAGATAAAGGAACACTTTTACACAGTTTGTGGGATTATAAATTAATACAATCACTACTGAAATCAGCATGTAGGTTTCTTTCTTTTTTTTTTAAATTTTTTTAGATGTTGATAGACCTTTATTTTATTCATTTACTTATATGTGGTGCTGAGAATTGAACCCAGTGCCTCACACTTGCTAGGCAAGTGCTCTACCACTGAGCCACAACCCCAGCCCAGCATGGAGGTTTCTAGAAAAACTAGCCATGGAACCACCATATGACCCAGTTGTACTAGTCCTCAGCATTTATCCTCAAGAATTAAAGTTATACTATAGTGACACATGCATACCCATGTTTATTGCCGTGCAACTCAATAGCCAAACTATGGAACCAGCCTAGGTGTCCATCAATGGATGACTGGATAAAGAAAATATGGTATATATTCACAATGGAGTTTTATTCAGCTACAAAAAAATGAAATTATGTCACTTACAGAAAAGTAGATGGAACTTGAGAATATTAAGTGAAATAAGCCAAATTCAGGTCAAGGGTTGTATGTTTTCTTTCATATGTGGAAACTAGCAAGGAAAAAGGAAAAGAAAGGTGACAGGAGGGCAGGGGGTTCTTGTGAAAAGCAAAATGAGATTAGTACTAAAGAGGAAAGGGACAAAGGGGTAGGAGGAAGAGAGGAAGGTGGGGAAGTGCTGGGGAGTGTTATTGATCAAAGGATTTTGTTGTATTGTGTTGTTATTAATATGTAACTACAAATCCCTCCATTATGTACAACTATGATGCACCAATAAAAAAAATGGAGGAAAAAAAGTAAAAAATAAAATAAATAAAATAAAACTGGATGACTGAGAAACTGTGGTGTCAGGAGAACCAGGGTTTGGAAAGGACAATTTTGAGTGTAGGCTGACTCAGGATGAAGTTAGCATGCTGATATGAATCCAAGAGAAGGTGTCTCAGGGACAACTGGAAACTGAACTCAAGAAATTTTTCCAGGTACTGACAACAGTTTCACTAGGACGCTCTCCTACACGATATTATGATAGACGTTGGTTTAGTAACTTATTGTGAAATAACACTGGCTTAAGACTTTCATTTGTATATCTACAGTCACCTAATAATACTCCTGATCTTTTTTATTTAACTTCCTGGTTTTAGAAATTCCCAAGGAAGACGAACGATTGCATAGATGTGTATGTGCAGGCTTATAAAATGTATGCCTTGTGTTTTATGTGAAACCATAAATAACAAGAATCTCTCAGATCTATTTTATTGCCCATACATCTACTGGCTTACTTTGAGTATTCATCACCAATTGCTGTTATAACTTCTTAACTCATCTCTTGCCTTCCATTCTTATTATCCTAAAATGCACTCTCCACAATTCGAATTTACAACACATATCTGAACATCTCATTTAAAAGTAAGCTCTTCCCTTTACTTACACAATAAACAAACATCTTTGTGAGCCAGCTACCCCATTTCTTGCCACTCCCTCACCTGGGTTTTATGCTTCAGTAGTAGTTTCTCATACCTGCCACTCTATTTCATACTTTCATGCCTTTGCATATCTCATTTCTCCTCCCTAGAACACCTTACCGTCCTCTGATCTTTTCATAATTCAAAATTCTGCTCCTTGAAGCCTTTCTTCTACACACAGATTTCATCAAATGACATGAGAGAAAAATAATGACAATTGCACAAAAGTAGGCTTTTCTAAATATATGGGATATGGATCTGTGAAAATTCTGCTCTATAATTTAAGACAGTATAACAACATTTATTTTAGTCTCAATAAAATTGTGTGATTTCCTTTTACTTTTCCAGTCCTAACATTGGGCAAACACATTTAAGATCAACAAAATAATTTAAAATATAATAAAGTGATGCACTAAAACCCATGAGAAAATAATAAAATTCTTAACATAGAATATATACCTAATTTATGAGGCTTGAAAGGGAATTCTACTTTAAATATTCAGTTTTCTGAACAAGTATCTTTTTTACTGTTCCCCTAACAATAACAAGAAAATTAATGTGTTACTTAATAATAATCTTATATTAAAAATCACTGAACAAATGTAAAAATGATTACATTATGGAGAGATTCACACAAATTTCTTTTTTCTTTTTGATTTTAACCACAGATTTTAAATTTATTTTATTTTATTTTTTTCAGGTAGATTGATAAGTTTATTATAATTTTGTGAAATGGATATTACTTTTTAAAATTTTTTATTTTTTTCATGCACTTATTTAGGGTACTAATGTCTGTCTCCTTCTGTCCTTCCCATCCCCACTGCCAAACCCCTCCCTTCACTCCCCTCTGCATAATCCAAAGTTCTAGGGCTAGGGAGATAGCTCAGTTGGTAGAGTGCTTGCCTTGCAAGTACAAGGCTCTGGGTTCAATCCCCAGCACTGCAAAAATAATAATAATAATAATATTAATAATAATAATAATAATCCAAAGTTCTTTCATTCTTCCCTACTCACCCCAACTATGAATTAGCATCTGCTTATCAGATAAAACATTTGGTCTTTGGTTTTTGAGATTGGCTTATTTCACTTAGCATGATATTCTCTAGTTTCATCCATTTACCTGCAAATGCCATAATTTTATTCTTCTTTAAGGTTGAGTAATAATCCCATTGTGTATATGTACCACATTTTCTTTATCCATTCATCATTGAAGGGTACCTAGGTTGGTTACATAGTTTAGCTTTTGTGAATTTAGCTACTATAAATTTTGATGTGTCTGCATGTGATGTTATTTTAAGACATTTGGGTATAAACTGAGGAGTGGGATAGCTGGGTCAAATGGCGGTTTCATTCCAAGTTTTCTTAGGAATCTCCATACTACTTTCCATGTTGGTTGCACCAATCTGCAGTCCCACCACCCAAAGGATGTGTACCTTTTCCCTCACATCCTCACCAACACTTATTATTGCTTGTATTCTTGATAATTACCATTCTGACAGGAGTGAGATGAAATCTTAGCGTAGTCTTGATTTGCATTTCTCTAATTGCAAGAGATGACGAACATTTTTTTTACATGTTTGGTGATTGATTGTATTTCTTCTTCTTTGAAGTGTCTGTTCAGTTTCTTAGCCCATTTATTGACTGGTTTCTTTGGTTTTTTTTTTTTTTTTTTTGGTGTTAAATTTTTTGGAGTTCTTTATATATCCTAGAGATTAATGCTGTATCTGTTGTGTGTGTGGTAAAGATTTTTTCCCATTCTGTAGGATATCTCTTTATGTTGCTTGTTTCCTTTGCTGTAAAGAAGCTTTTAGTTTGAATCCATCCCATTTATTGATTCTTAATTTACTTCTTGCACTTTAGGAGTCTTGTTGAGGAAGTCAGGTCTTAAGCTGACATGATGAAGATTTGGGTCTACACTTTCTTCTGTTAGGTGCAGGATCTCTGGTCTAATTCCTAGGTCCTTGATCCACTTGAGTTGATTTTTGTGCAGGGTGAGAGATAGAGGTTTAATTTCATTTTGCTGCATATGGATTTCCAGTTTTCCCAGCACCATTTCTTGACAAGTTCATTTATTCTTCAGTGAATGTTTTGGTGCCTTTGTCTAGTATGAGATAACTGTACTTATGTGGGTTTGCCTCTGTCACACAGATTTCTACCATTTTAAAAATGGGGGTTGTGAAAATTATTAAAAGAAGCATATGTATACTATAAAAAATCTAAATAGCTTATTAACTAGAATGATGGATAAAATCTATCTTTTTCCATCCCTTCCCCAATTCATTCTCCAGAGATCATCACAGTTAAGAATTACTATGATGTTTTTTCCAATATTTTCTTCATTAACAAGAACATTTATAAGGTAGGATATGTTACGGTTTGGATGTGAGGTGTCCCCCAAAAGCTCATGTGTGAGACAGTGCAAGAAGGTTCAGAGGAGAAATGATTGAGGTGTAAGAGTCTTAACCCAGTCAGTGATTTACTCCCCTGATAGGGATTAACTGAGTGGTCACTGAAGTGGTAGGGTGTGGCTGGAGCAGGTGGGAATTGGGGCGTGGCTTGGGGTAAATATTTGTGTCTGGCAACTGGCATCTCTCTCTGCTTCCTGATCTTGTGTGAGCTGCTTCCCTCTGCCACACTCTCCTGCCTTGATGTTCAGCCTCACCTAAAGCCCTGAGGAATGGAGCTGGACTAAGACCTCTGAAGCTGTGAGCCCTTGAATAAACCTTTTCTCCTCTACAATTGTCCTTGTTTGGTCATTTAGTCACAGCAATGTAATAGCTAACTAAAACAGTATATGTATAATATATATTTTTAATTTTTTCCATAAAGACTGGCTCATGCTATCCATGTGATATCTTACAGTGTATTTTGCATTTAATGATCTATTTTGTGCATTTTCCCATATCATAACACACAGATTTACCGCATTCGTTTTAATCACTTCACTGTATGGATGTGCCATAATGTATCAATTCAGTTCTCTATTGATGGATATTTACAGAATTTTCAGATTTTCTCATTTGTATGTGGCAGGATATATGTTTTGAACTAGTATGTTCCCTGTATTTGTGTGTGTGTGTGCTTGTTTTGATTTTGTTATTCCTATTCCCTTTATCCAGGTAGTTGGGGAGGGGCAGGTTTGGGAGTGGAAGAATAGGGTTTGTCCTGTGCACTTCATGAAAGACCAGACACCAAACCCTACTCCCTGGCAATGTCCCAGACAGGAGGTTATTGAGGCTTCAAAAGGGATGGAAACATAAATCAAAGATTCCAAGGGCAAACAAGGATATGTAATTCCAGAGTCTCTACACTGGAAGGTGTCGTGCAGACTGGGCCTGGTCTGTTTGGCAGTAGCTAACGGGGAATGATCACTGATGACGGATGCCTGGATGGGCATACACAGTGCCTTGGTTCTACGTGGTTTTCACTTTACAAAGTCCTTGGTGAGGAACCAGAGAAGGAGGAAAGGGAAAAATAAAGGTCTGGTTTTTAACTTTAATTGATTTGAAAATATAAAGAAATGCAATTTTTTGCACACCAAAGCAATTCATACCATCTTCATAGACATTTCCAATTTTGAAGACACCAAGATACTTTATACATCTTGAGATGCTTCAAATCTGATTTTAACTTTGGAACCATTTTATCCATAAGAGGATAATTTATTTACATTGATTAAAGAGAAAATGCCCATTTTAAATAGTGTTCTTTTATCATGACAGTTACTTGTGGAATTCTGTGGTGTCCATTCTTCCATTTAAAAAAACAATTCCAGGGCTGAGGTTGTGGCTCAGTGGTAGAGCACTTGCCTCACACGTGTGATGGGTTTGATTCTCAGCACCACATATAAATAAATAAAAAATAAAGATCCATCAACAACTAAAAAAATTCAAACAAAAATAAGCCATACCTTCACTAGAGTCTCAAATTATTAAGGATTTATTATATCACTTTGATTTTGTACCAACATCAAGCATAGTCTGAAATACATATGAAGAAATAAGACTTAATAGTTGGTTTTGAAGAGAAAGATAATACTTTATAGAAAAGCAGTTCATGCATTATGACCATTACTTTTTTGTTTGTCATTGCTTTTACCGTTAGTTGATACTTTTGAAATCTTTTGAAAGTTTAGTCTTGTTTAAGGTTGGCAAAAGACTAAGTCAATTAAAAATTTCATGGAAAAAAAATTAACCATCATTCTCTGATTAAGAGGCACTGATTAAAATTGCTTTCGACAAGAAAAGACAAAGTGGATCCTTAAAATGTCTAATGGTTTTGAATTTTATCATGTCAAGGAATAGTTGATATTGTTTTCAGGTCTAATTCTGCAGCTCGTTTAAAGTGCAGTTGGGGGATGTCTGCTGCCAGCATCTGGGGAGGCCAGGCTTCTCTGAGAAACAGCCAAACAGGATCTCGAAACATACTGGAGACAGTCCCTTCCTGCCAGGACATGGCAGGCTGTTCGGTGACCATCTAAATGTTCTGCTAGTTTTGTTGCCATACTTGGTAGTCCCAGGAATCTGGCTAGCTTCAGAAGTCAAGCAAAACAAAATACAACTGTGCACAGCCACACCCTATGGTGACTCTGTCTCCAAATACCTTACAAGTCCCAGGCTGAAGCACTTGAAAGGCTTGTATCCCTGCAGATCAAATCTTTATAAGATTGAGCCTTTAAAGACAACCCTTAAGCACATAAATGTTGTCATTTATAGCACTCTTTCTGTACTATTTTGCCTTTCCAATTATAAAGGTGGCTAATGCACATGATAATTACAGTTCCTTAAAATTTATTCACTCTCGAGCAGATCAGCTCAGAAATGTTGGCACAGTTTCAGGGTTCTTTAACAACTGCTTGCCAAACCACTCTTTGATCCAGTGAAATCATCATATGATTCAAAACAAGGCCTACAGCCTTTTGAGAATTCACATCTTAAATCCTCATCTGCATTGTCTAACCTCCCCATGTTTAATCTAAAACTGATTTTTCCTTATCAGTGACAAAGGAATACATTTTTCCCTGTGGGATTTATAATGTGCTTTCTTTGTTTCCCTTCATTTATTCACCATTTTAACTAACATATACAGAGGGCTTATTATGTCCTGGTGACTGACTTGCCCTACAGTTGTAGAACTAAGCTGCTTCTCCTAAATTCACAACATAAGGTGGAGGCAGTCAGTTAAACAGATAATTACAATATAAGGTTTTAAGGGTGGAGTAAAGGAAGAACAGAGAAGTAGGGCTCAAAGCTACTGGTAGAGGCCCAGAAGATTTCCCATAGAGTTGAATGCTGAGTAGAGCACTAAGAATAAATAATAGCAGGCAAATGATAAAAGCAAGTGAGCTGGGTATTCAAGAAAGGATTGTATATGCACCCAGGTCTGACAGGGAGAGAAGGCATGGCAAATTTTAGAAACTAGAACTGTATTACTTGTTTTGAAATGCTTCCCATGGAGTAACTAGGAAAGAGGTGGGAAAGATAAGCACACCAATATTTTGAATAACCATTTTTTGTCCTTTGGAGACATTTTAATTTTATTATAAAGACAATGGGATCCCTGGAAGAACTTTAAGCAAAAAATGATGCCACCAGTGTGGGGGTCTTATGTAGATTACACTGACAGATTATAGCGGAAGTTAAATTCAAAATATTTGGCATGGAATAATCACGTCTCAAATCAAATTATGGAGGACTGAGGAGTGTCTGGACCTGAAAACAGTACTGGGAAAAGAACTAGAGGGTTGGGCCATCCCCTCTGTGGATCAGGACCACCACAAAGGAAGAAAATCTAAAGAGAGGGTAAAGCAGAGAGAAGGGGGGAAAACATGGCAGGAAGGAATGGGGGACAGAGGGAGAGAGAAGAGAAAAGGGGGGGCAGTGGAGGAGGGGTGAGGTGATGATGAACGACACCTGTTGCTGAAGTCATAGCTCCCAGCTGAAGGTGAAAGGGGCAGGGAGGGACCTAGGATATTTCAATAGCATTCTGTGTCTTCAAAAAAGAGATGAATTAGTATCTTATTCATCTTCACATCCTAACGCTGTTGCGTCAGTTACTTGTTTGAATCTAGTCTATTCTTGAAATAATGCAAAATCATTTGTGGAATTTCTTCATATCTTCCATTCATATGAAGTGAATATCATATCCAATTGATTTGGTCAAAACTCGTCAACGGCTTTCTTTGTGTTATGTGTTTTAGGCCTACCAACAAATGCTATCAGAGCTTCCCTCGAATCATAGTCAGAGTCTAATCACTTCTCACCAGTTCCACTGTTATCTTGTCCAAGACACCATCATCATTTTAGTCAGACAACTGCAAAGTTTTCTCTCATCTACTTCCATTGATGGGCATAGCTTCCTCGCTCATAACACACACCCTACTTCCCTAGTGGCTTTCTATCACCTTATCAAGATCACCTTATCAAGATTGAGACTGGGTAAGCTGGTCCCTTGCTACATGTTTGTCTCCATCTGCTCCCACTCTCCTTTTTTGTCCCAATTGTACTACTGTCCTAGAGACTGCACAAGCCATGCCCCTTTTCCTATAATATTCCTCCTTCAGATGTCTGTTATTCAGGTGTCACCAGGCCTGAAAAATTTTCACTAGTCATCTTAAATTAAAATAGTTCTGATCATCATTACATTTAAATTTTTTTTAAAGCAATATTATTTGTTCCAGTTAGTTGTACATGACAGTATTATGCATTTTGATAGATCATGCATAAATGAAGTATAATCTCTCCTTTTTCTGATTATACATATTATAGGATTACATTGGTCATGCAGTCATACATGTGCATGAGGTAATAATGTCTGTTTCACTCTACTATCATTCCCACCCCCATACCCCTTTCCCTTCCTTCATTCCCCTCTACCTAATATAAAGTAACTCTGTTCTTCCCATCTCCCAGTCCTTATTGGGAATTAGCATCTGCATATCAGAGAAAACATCCGGCCTTTGGTTTTTTTGGGTTTGACTTATTTCACCGAGCATGAGCATTACATTTTGTTTTGTTGACTTTGTCCCCCTTCCTTCCACTGGGCTTCCAGAAAGTAAGATCCTGGGGAGGAAGACCTTTGGTTTCTGTTCCTGTTGGCTCCCACTTGACTGGGAAGTATCTAGAACTTAGTTGGCGCTCTATATTTCTTGACTAAATTGATAAATGAATGAATGAATGAATAATTATTTCCTGCATAGCACTTCTTTTCTGCTTGATGTGCTACAAAAAAACCATTATTATTTATACAAAAGTGTTATGGAAGAGAGCTCAGTTCCTTCATTCTGCAAATAGGTTTTCAAACACTGCCAGAATTCCAGAGGGTAAACACACTTCATATGGGAAAGAAAATGGCAGTTACTCTGCAGTTACTTTATCCTAACCTTTAGGATAAAGGTTAGTGAACTAATTGAGAACTTAAAATCTTTTGGGGATTTCCAGATGAACTGGGAAAGGCACAAAGTTCCCTTAAAAATGGTAACTTTTCAAAGGAAATAACATCTTTGTAATGGGACAACCTACAAATATTTAGAGATAAATTAAATTAAAAATTCACACTGCACACCAAGACATAACCACTGTTATCATGTCAGTGCATCATTGATAATTTTATGAATATGATAGTATATTGAAAGATAAATTAGGATGAGAATGCTTAAATGAAATTGATATTATAATCTTTCAGTTCAATGTATTTGTTGTTTCATTTATTTTTATCCTTGAGTCAAGTTTTGCAGTTTTCTTTATATCTATACATTTCTCAAGTTTAATCATTGGTATTTTATATTTTAAATTGCTGTTAACATAAGATTTTCTTCCCATCATATATTCTAAATGTTTATTGAAAAGCTTTTAATTTTGATACTTGATCTTGTAACTGACCATAGTTAATACTAATTTTTTAATTATCTCAGTATTTCTTGGCAATGAAATTATCTGCCAATAATGTTAACTTTATTTCTCCCTTTTTAATATTTATATTTTTATCTCTGTCATCTATTTCTATTTGCTCTTCTCATTGAAATTATCTATCAATGTTAAACCATATCTGTGATGATGGGCAATCTTGTCTTATTTCTGACTTGACATGGAAGGATTCTAGTACATCATATTTTAACTTTGTGTTTCAAAAAGACACTTTTTGGTTGTCTTCTAAACTTTGATAATTTAAACAACACTGAAGCAAAGATATTTGTGCATAAATATTTTTATATTTTATTATTTCATTAAAATGGATCCAATGATGCTTGCTTTATGATGCCAACTTGTTTCCAGAGCTTGATGTAAACACCCACAAGGTGTTTAGGTCTCACTCTTATCAGTATTTAGATTGTATTGTCAATTTTTAAAAAGCATTGTAGCTGGCAAACATTGTTTTATAAACTTAATATGTAATAAATACCATATATTTTAATTTTCATTTCTTTGTTCATTTTTATGTTTGGTTACTTGTTTACTTATTGATTGGATATTTGTACTTCCCATGCAAATTAACTATATTTTAGTTCTATATTTATATTTGGTTTTGAAAATAAAAATAGAATGACTTCCTGATTATGGTGTATGCTACTTTTGCTACATTTGCAAATAGTGCCAAGTGGCTTTTCAAAAATATTGTATTGAATAATCTTCAGCTATCTGTGAAAGCAATTGTTTCTTTCTACCCACACCAAAGCAGAGAATGATCATTTTTAATTGAATTGCCAATTCAGAAAGTAATTGCATTATCATCTATAAAATTGTGAATAAAGGGGACTATTTTGGATGTTTATCATGAGGGTTTTTTATTATCATCCTCTTCATCTTTAAATTGTTTTTGCTTTAATCTATGTATTTGTAAGATATCTTTAACTATAAATGCTTTGTCATAAGCAAAATATTCTTTCAGTTTGGTTTGCCACTTACTTATGCTTATGGGTGGTTGTTGTAACCAACTCTTGTGCCCTAGCTCAGGCCCTCCAGCTGTCCCCCCTTTCCAGCTATCATTGCACCAAATCTTGGCAGGTTTTGCCATCCAACTTCACTGGGGTGCAACCTGAGAGCATTTGCTCAAATTCTTGTCCCAAATCTCTTGCTTCCTACTCTGGTTTTACTGACCCCTCAGTAGCATACTCTAAAGAATTCACTTGCACTCTTTGGTGCAGCCTCCAATCCTGAAGATATCAATACCTTTTGATTATTTTCACCATTGATGACTCAGACCTGAAAACAAAGGTGTTTCTTCGAGTGGACATTGTAAAGAAAAAATAAACGAAGTGGATATTATGAGTCTCCTCAGCACATCTCTTGGAATAGAATAACCTGACACACAGAGGGTGGCCAACAGGATAATGTGTCCTTCTACTAATTTTTTCTGCTGTCCTATTTCCCACCTTCTGTGACTTTCTTCTGTTGTCTGGGATCACATTCCTAAATAAACTACCCACAAATAAACCTGTGTCTTCAGCTCTGCTTTGAAGCTAAGTCATATAGGCTTTTCACATATAGGGTTTACCTGTTTTGGTGTATGCATGTAGGTATGCGTGATCACATACATATAATTCATATTTCATGGTTTCCAACTCTATCTTCATATTATAAAGGATTTTCCTATCATCAGGGTCAGATAAATATGTATACACATTTAGCTTTTTGTGATTGATTATCTTTATTATATGAAGTTTACTTGGTAGAGGATGAAGGATAATGATGTTTTTTGTTATTTTCCCCAAATAATTATATAAATATTTAAAAAGTCTACTGAACAATTAGTCTTTGCCCCCTAATTTTTTCCTTACTACTAGAGTTTCAGGAGAATTACAGTTTAACAAGAGACCATCCTCTTATTCCTACTTTTCTTCACATATTATGATTGTGAGTTCACTAGCTAAATATACATAAATGTAAAGATCCACAGAGCAGAAGCAGATGCCGATTTTTGATTTCCTAACTGGAGTCTTAGCTGCTAGTGACAGTCCACACAGAGGCTCGTCACAGCAGAGTGAACAGCCAGATTCCTGCTTTGCCATTGGTCTTAAACATCTGGGGACTATTTCCCCATCCCAGATGAACTTAACATTAACAATATAATTGTTTCCATTTATGTACACTCTCATAAACACAAAATTATGTAGCTTTTTTGTTATTGTTTAAAATTTTTTACATAAACCTAAATATTAGCAAGGCTATACCCACATGATGGTAGGTTATAGGGAACAGATGATATCCTGGGGTCAATGATTTCATGGCCTTAATTTTTCCAGTGTCTCAAAAATAAATAATAAATAGACTTGTCCCACAGTCATGCACTAAATATTTTGTGTATAGGAAGCCATTCCTGACTCTCATACAGGTGTCATTAAATTTTTAATCTATTCCTTTGACAAACTCTTCCATAGGCTATTGAGGTTTTTAAAGTGTTTTAATATCTAATGGTGTAAATCCCTTCTCAGTATTCTTGGTTTTCAAAAATTTGTTGGCTGATTCTTCTAGTTGAACTTTAAAATCCCTTTGTCAAGTTCTCTCAAGAATGTGGTAAACATGGAGAGGCACCACCACAAGCCACATCAGGAAAGGGCTTGCTGCCCAGCTGCAGGGAGCGTCCAGCTGTTGGCCCCTTTGGGTCATGCTCTTCCTGAGGCCACTTCCTTCGGATAACTGGATGAAGTGGTGACAAAGAGAACTGTTAATTTCAGATGTCCTGGAGTGGTTCCATTGAGCAATATCTGCTCTGGAGCTTCTCTCTGCTTCCATTGCCAATCTCTAATAAATGTCTATGCTGGATTCCATCTCAGCCTCTTTCTCTGGAAAACTTAATTTGTGACAAACTTGATTGGAATAGTGCCAAACCTATCTATTGGAAAAAAACCTGATTTTCTCTTAAAACTCCACTTTCCCATTTAGGAACATGAGCATATTTGTCGAAGTCTTTTTGTTAATCTTGTGATTGCATAATTTCCTTAAAACAGTAAGAAGTGAACTTCTTTTTCTCATCTGATTAATTTTGGAAGTCTTTTATATTTTTTAGCAAATCTCTTTTCATATGGGATTACAGATTTTTAAAGATTTTTAATCCAGTTTTCTTATGTTGTTTTTGTTATTGATTTCCCCTGTATAAATATAACTTATTGTATCTTCTATGACCTCCATCACTTATATATGAAATGTTTTAATAGTAACACCAGTGAATTTGTTGACAAAGTACATTTATTTAAAACACTGTACACATTTTTCCCATCAAGTTTCCTCTCTTCTTCCCACTTTTCCCTTACATAATGAAATGAGAAGAATTATATATCAAAAAGATTTTATATATACATGAGAAGAATTATATATCAAAAAGATTTTATTCCAGTTTTTCACATTTTGAAAGTAATCTCAGTACTAATAGCAGTCATCTTTTGAGTGCCTCTATGTACCAGGAAATGGTACAAAAATGCTCTGGTGATATTACCTATAATCTTAGCTGCCACCCTGCAAGAGCACATTATAACATACACTTTTCAAATAATGTATATAACTTACCCATTACCAATAGCTAGCATTTATTAAACCAGGAGTCAAAACTTAGATGACTTAATCCTAAAATATGAAAAATAAAATAAAATAAATCTAAAGAAGTTTTTCCCAAGCAACATACTTTTCCTAAGTTCCCATTCTCTTTTATCACCTATCGTGTACACACACACACACACACACACACACACACACACACACACACACAAACACGAATGCCACAATAATCTCTGAATGTGTATTCTGTATGGCATTCAAATGAAAAGAAACACATAGACTAAAAAGGTAAATTGCACCTTCAACCTAATCCTAAATATTTTTCCTTCTCCCAAATATTTTTCTATGTATAATTTTCAAAGAAATTTGAAAGAAAGCCTACTTTATTTTCCTTAAGCTCTGTATAGGGCATTAATATCCAGGACATACAAAGAACTCAAAAAACTTAACATCAAAAATACAAAGAACCCAAGCAACAAATGTGCAAAGGAACTAAACAGACACTTCTCAAAAGAAGAAATACAACTGGTCAATGAATACATGAAAAACTGTCCAACAGCTTTAGCAATTAGAGAAATGCAAATTAAAACTACACTGAGATAATTATCTCACTCCAACCAGAATGGTAATTATCAAGAATATAAGTAACAATAAATGTTGGAGAGGATGTAGGGAAAAGGGTACACTTACACATTGTTGGTGGGATTGCAAATTGGTACAACCACTCTGAAAAGCTGTATGGAGATTCCTCAAAACACTAAGAATGGAACCAACACTTGACCCAGTTATCCCACTTAGTATATATCCAAAGGATTTAAAATCAGCATACTTCAGTGACACAGTCACATCAATTCACAATAACTAAGCTATGGAGCCAATCTAGAAGCCCTTCAACAGATGAATGGATAAAGAAAATGCACTATTTATACACCATGGAGTGTTACTCAGCCATAAAGAAGAATGACTTTATGAGATATGCTGGTAAATGGATGGATCTGGAGTCTATGATGCCAAGCAAAACAATCCAATCCCCAAAAAACAAAGGTTAAATGTTTTCTTAAGCTTTGTATTGTATTTTATAATAAATCTGATATTATTTATTTAATCACTTTCCTAATGGGTAGATTGCATTTAGCTTAACATAATAATGGAAACTGTGACATAACTAACAACTTTGAATATTTTAATTACAAAAAATTCAGTCATGCACTGCATAATGACATTTCAGTAAATGATGAACTACATACGTAATAGTGGTCCCATAGGATTATAATATAACCTAGGTGTGTAGTAAATGATATCATCCAGGTTTGAGTAAATACACTCAATGTTCACACAATGATGAAATAACCAAACAATGCGTTTCTCAAAATGTATCTCTGTCATTAAGTAATGCATGACTTTAACACATTGCTCACTATCCTAATGAAAAGAAATATTAAACCCAAAAAAGAAGTTGTGAGTTTGCTTTCACCATATTTTTCCAGGTTCCTTTTTTATATGCACTGCTATTTTTTAATATTTTTAACATCAACACAACTTTGATACCACACTACATAACAACATGTTGTATTGTAAACAAAAACAATCATTGCATCCAAAGTCATTATTTTCAAAGAAATCCACTAGTCTCCTTCCTCCATATGAGCCACATTTTTCTGTGGTTTCTAGGGAATCTGAACAAATAGATTCTATTTATATTTATTTTCTATATACCTCCCAACAGAGAATTGTATTTAATTTTCCACAAACAACAGACTAACAGGAATTTTTAAATTCTACTTTTTATGAGAAACAAATTTGTTAAGATCCATCTCTGCTATCCCAGAAGCATGAGACAAAGGACAGAGAACAGCAGGGGAGCAGGAAGTGTCCCAGGGAAAATAGTCTTTGATGTCTCTCACAGGTAGGGGCAGAGGGGAGACCTCTGGTCTCCAGGTGGTTCCAGATGAGCCCCTGGCTAGAATCCATGCAAAGAAACCAGAGCCAGATTGCACTCACTTCTGCAGCTGCTTGAGTTCCCCCTGATGGATGCTGTCAATATCTATGGAGTTCAAGGTCCTTAGTCTGTCCTCTGGTTTTGTCTCTGTGTCAGCTCTCCATTTTCATTGGAGTCACTTTGTTTCTGAGTCCAGCAAGCTTCTGCCCTCTTTTCATTGGAAGCACTTTGTTTCTGAATGCAGGGCCTATCTTTTGGACCAGCCGGCAGAAACATGGCATGCAGCAACACAGCTGTTGCTACTAGGAGGTAGCAGTCCTCCTAGTCACCCTCTTCTAGTCCTTGCTGGTGTCATGAGTATAGGCTGTGAGCACACCATGGGGTTGCCCTGTGGTGTGGGAGTTTTTTTCTCATCACATACCCTGGGACGACTTGCTGCTCACCTACTGATGATCATCCAGGAGCTGGGTGTGGGGAACACAGGGACATGCTACAGGGCTATGCTAGGAGTGGGGTTGTCCTCACATGCAGGCAGCAGAGAGGGAAGGCAGGCAGGCTTGCTCTTCTGCTGCCCTCTGCTCTGACTGCTTGGCCTTCTCAGACACCTGTTGCTCATAGGGCAAGATGGGGAAAGCAAGAAGGGCAGGCTCTCTGGCACTCCTCACTGTACAAAGAGGGAATGGAGAAGGATCTGTGGAGTGTGAGTGATGCACAGTCTTCACCTAGAACATGCACCCTGCCTCCAGGGTTTTCTGGTGATAGATTAGTAGGTATATAGCCTTTGCCTCATCAAATTTTCTATTTACCAGAGACACCTCAGTATTATATGGATCATAACCCACACCAAACATAATTGTCATTATTGACAGCCCTGATGGTTGGGAAGTGGCTTACTAGAATGACTTGGTGAATATTCTTTACCCTGATTCATTCATGGGTACCCCATAATTACATCTACCATGGGCCTTTGATGGGGTCCACAGTCAGTATTTGATTGATGAGGCTTTGTGCTTTGGCAGAAGCATGAGAGGGAAGGTGATTCCTTGCATGCAGGACCTGCCAAGGAGTGGTTCCCTTAAATGGATGGCACCCATAACCATGAACTGCAGAATGACACTCAGACTCCAGATGTGCACTGGGGGGCCCTCACATTCTTCCCAATAGAAAATTTCTGGGACACAGTATGGGAGAGTTCCTCAGAACCTGCCCACATTCTGCCTTTTTGTGAACCTGTTGCTCAGGCTGAAGCTTTTGTTTCACTTGATATTTATTTGTTTAGAAATTAAAATATGTATGATATTTCAATAGTCTTTTTGAGTCTGAAATTCTGTAATAACTTTTGACTTTTAAAGACCTAATCACACTTATACCCAATGTATCCAATTCCATTTTCTTTCAACTTGGAATGACTGGTGTCAAAAGGATGATAGTACTTCACTCATATTGTTATACTATAACAAAAAGTTCTTTTCCCTAAGATACTACAGAGAATGATATTAATACCTATGTGTTTGAAAGGGAAAGAGTATTCATCATAATTTTTCCATAACTCCCTCATCAAATCAATGACCCAACTCTTGGTTCCAATTTCTGTTTTACCCAACTTTGCATGGCTGTGACCAAAAGACCTAACAAGAACAACCTAGAGGGTCTGGAGTTGTAGCTCAGTGGTAGAATGCTTGCCTAGCATGTGTGAGGCACTGTGTTCAAATCTCAGCACCACATAAAAATAATAATAAAGGTATAAAAATTGCGTGTGCACAAGAGAGAGAGAGAGAGAGAAAGAGAGAGAACAACCTAGAGAAGGAGAAGAGAGAGAGAACAACCTAGAGAAGGAGAAGGGAAGGTTTATTTTATGGTTTCAGAGGTTCAGTCCATAGTCATCCAAATCCATAATTCTGGGCCTGAGGTGAGGCGAAACATCATGGTAGAAGGATATGATGAAGGAAAGCAGTCAGGGAGCAGATTGGAATTTTTAAATTTTTGAAAGTGGAATTGTCATATCATTCAATAGAGATAAAATTATATGACTATAAGACACTTGGGTACATGAGCTCTTTCTTAGCTCTTGGTAATGTGATATAATGCTGAAGTCCCAGGGATAGGAGCATTTTGTTCAGTTCTGGTAATGATAGCCTCAGGAAGGTAATAGATACAAAGCTCAATAGAAGTGGGTTTCACAGGTTCAGTCCATGGTCAGTCAACTCCAGAGTTCTGGGCCTAACGTGAAGCGCAACGTCATGGCAAAAGGGTGTTGCAGAGAAAAGCAGCTCAGGACATGACAACTTTGAAGCACAGCATTTCAGTCTCCTCAAATAGACTGTTATTTAGTAGGAACTCTTCAGAGCTTCTAGGCACGACTAATTTCAGAAAGTTCCTAATTATGTGTTCTGTTTGTTTTATTAGGAATGAAGTCCAGTGCATATGAGAATCCAATATATATACGTACACTGGGAAGTCTTTTTTGATACCCTAAATAATTTTAATCCAAACCAAAATATATTTATTATAAAAACATTAGAAAAAGCAGACAGCAAAATGTTTTAAATCACTAACTACTATTAACATTGTTTTTTTCCATACTGGAGTTTGAACCTAGGAGCACTCTACCACTGAGCGACATCCTCAGCATTTTTTATTTTTTGAGACAGTCTTGTGGCCCAGGCTGGGCTTGACTGCCTCAATCTGCTGAGTTGCTGGAATTACAGGCAAGCACCACTGCACCCAAGTTGGCTAGGGATCTTTTGAGAAATTTTTACACATTGCATATAGGACATATGCATAATTTACATATCTTTCATAAGTTTACACAGTCCATATGAACTATTTTGTTATGTTTTTCACTTAAAAATATATCTTGAGATCTTCATGCAAATTATGATATATTTAAATGAAAAATGATCCCTTCTTATATTCTCTTTTTTCAAGAAAACTGGGCTGCCACTCCTACAGCTGATAAAAGTACAAGCTAAGTGGGATGTTTAAGCTAAGGTTGCTAGTTTTTTCATTTTTTTACATATCCCTACAAACACTTCAGCCTGACCTTAAAACCCTAAATCCTTATTTGTATTAAAATTAGACATCACCCTAAATACATTTAATTTTAATAAACCTCAAATTGTATTTGTCATAAACTCCATTGAATCATATTTCTTCTTATGTATAGTCTCTAGCATACCATTGTATCCTCTTACCAATTTGTTGGTCAAAGATTTCAGTATCTTGAAAGTGTTCTCTAGAAGTCTAGAAGGTTTCTATAGTTGTAATTATGACTCGAAACTTCTGAAACTTCCATGTCTGAAATTATCTCAAATTTGGTCACTCCTCTTTGATGATCTCATTGTAGAACAAACAAAAGAGAGTCAGGAATCAGTTAACCCCTAATGCTCACCTGTGGTTATGAACAGATTGCTTTGTGCAGTTGTGCAAGTTTAGGATGTGCCATTTATACCGCATCGCATGCGTGCACACAAACACACACACACACACACAAACACACACACCTTTTCCAGCAGATGGCAATGAAATGTCTGGTTCTAATAAGAGCAGATTAATGTGACAATTTTCAAGCAGATGATAAAAGGCAACTTTTTCTAATTTGCACACTAAGAGATTGAAGAGGTCAGTTGTACTGAGTTGATCTCATACAGTCCTTTCCCAGATTGTATGAGATCAGAAAGACTGAATCTTTTGATCAGAAGATTGACAAAGAGGCATATTCTCCACATGTCACAATCTTTTATTTTGATCATATTCTGCCTCATTTTGCTACAGTGGTTGGCTCTTTGTGCTACATATGGGCTTGGTGCTGGTGCTGACATATGGTCTTCTCTTTCAGGAGACTTGAGTGACCCTAAAGTCTAGAGCTGGACTGGACAGGGCTTTATACTTAAGGAAATTAGAGCTCCAAGACCAGAGAGTGGAAGCAAATTATTTTGTAAGTTAGATCTTGAAATATTATTGCTAACAAATATATATGCACATGGCTACATGTAAATATACATGCCTATGTGTATGTATATGTATGTGTGTGTGTGTGTGTGTGTGTGTGTGTGTGCGTGTGTATTCTGAATATTATCATCCTACATTAATTTTCTTCACTGGAAAATTAATGGATTCTTACCATATTGCTGTTTCCAATAACACTCTAGCTTAGGCATTTCATTATTTAGAATGAAAGCTTAGTTGTATCTACTATAAAACCAAAATCACAGTGAATTGTATAAGGTCAATTTTTATTCTTCTCCCTTGAACAACACAACCTGAATTGTACTATCACTTGTGCTCATATCTCATTGGTGTTAAAATTTAGTCACAGGTTTAATCCCACAACCTTATCTAGCTCTAAGAATGTCTCAGAAATAAACTCTTTAATCTGGAACACCAGAAGAATATTTTACTTCTCAGTTGAAGGGAAGAAAAAGTAAACACTCACAGGCTGTACTCAATAATCTCATGATTCAGTTTAGAAAAGAACCCTAACCACCACTTTTTTGGTGGGTAGTTCTTATTTGTTTTTCTTTAAATACTTGATCTCATCCTTTTATAAAACTTCTTAAAACTGAAGATGCTACTCATACAAAATGTTAAATGAAGTTTTGTGATGTTTCTCTACTTAAATCTATTAGCTATTTAAGAGCTGGGTCAAAACTTTAATTAGAATGGTCATAATTACTTACTCAGAGTCATATTTTCAAACAAATATTTATTGAGCAATAAGTTATCTATATCCATTCTGAGAAATATACCAGAAACTAAGTTTTAAAGTAGGCTCACAGTATTCATTTATCTATATCAAACTTCATCCAAGTTATCTGAATTGATAAATATTTGGAAAGAAACAAATTAGATTAGCAATGCTATTTCCTTTATTAAAAATTTGCGTACGTATGTCTTAAATTTTTCATAGGATTCAGCATTTAAGACCTTTATTTTATTTTATTATTATTATTATTATTATTATTTTTTTTTTTTTTTTGCAGTACTGGGGATTGAACCCAGAGCCTTGTGCTTGTGAGGCAAACACTCTACCAACTGAGCTATATCCCCAGCCCAACCTTTATTTTTATGATAATAACTTAAATGAAAAATTCCCTGGCTATAAGACTGTTGGTATATTAACTTACCTAAAACAAAAAGGTAAATTAATATATACCAACAGTTTTCTAGCCAGAAAATTTTTCACATAAGTTTTTCAAACAATATATACAGTGGGATGAAATATGCTACATACCAATATCAACCTGTCTCTTAAGTTAGAAAACAAATTTTGTTTTAAAGAATAATATGAAATTAAAATAGAAGGAAAAATGAGTTTGAAAATGAACTTTCAGAATATATATCACAGTGAATTTATACATATGACCTTAAGTTATTTGAGGAAAAGCACTTTATTGATATTAGTTGACTCATCAGTGTATAGAGAAGGTGAATATTGATGACAGGTCACAACTGAAGTTCCTCAGGAGCTGAGTGACAAAGTATAGCTCTCTATCAAATTGACTTTATAGAACAACAGATGGCTTAAGCTCCTGAGAACTTTACCAACAGGCATTTTTTTGCTTAGGATCATAATTATACAATATGCCATATCAGACAACTTTTGTCCTTAGGCTCTTTTGGTCTAACAGGACAATGATGAATTTAAATACACATTTCTTCTACTTACTCATAGGTAGCCTATATACATGTGTCTTTAAACCGAATAAACATGTGTATTTTCTCACTTCTGCATTTACTTTCTTGGAAAGTAATATTCATAGTAAAGTATATGCCTTTCAGGGTGAAACATAAAATTTTCAAAGGCATACCCAACCAGACTGATAAATGTAACAATTTGCACAAAGTGTGTGCCTGCCATCTTCCCCTAGTGCCTATTTGCATATAGCACCTACTAACCTGTGAGTCCAGAGTTGTCATAGACCCAGACTGTTTAGTAGTTTAGCCAGGCTCAAATCAAGTACAAAGTAACATCCACTACCCAGTAAGAGTGTTGGGGAGGGGGCACTGGCAGCCCCCAGAGGCCACACTTTTCTGTTCCAAGCTGAACTTTTTTCCAACACTGAAAAAGGCATGTCCATCCAAGAAACACTAACAAACATAGAAATGTCTCTGGTCTTTCCTTCTTTCTTTAACTTCCCTGAAGTAGCCAACTTCTTACATCAAAATAATGACAGAGAGAAAGAGAAAGAAAGATGAGGGGAGAGGGAGGGAGGGAGGGAGGGAGGGAGGGAAGGAAGGAAGGAAGAAAGGAAGGAAGGAAGGAAGGAAGGAAGGAAGGAAGGAAGGAAGGAAGGAAGGAAGGAAGGAAGGAAGGAAGGAAGGAAGGAAGGAAGGAAGGAAAGAAGGAAGGAAGGGAAAGAGATGGCAGGCAATCCGTAGCTCTTTTCTTTATAGTCCTTCCTTTCTCATGAGCGAACCAGAGGCAGAGTGTGTTGGAATATACATGTGCTTGAGCTATGATATATGAATTGTGGTAATTTCAGTAATTCTGCATACAAGTGCTTTTATATTTTCCTTTAAGATTTATACTAATAGAGCAACATGAAATAGTGAATTTATAAAATTCAAGACAAATTATGAGTGAAACTTTAGAAGAAAGGGAAGAATTTCATATTTTAATACCTTGAATGGAAATTTTCTTACTTTTTCAACGATGTGGCCCCATATTTTCATTTTGTACTGGGTTCCACAATTTCTGCAGCTCTTGCATGAGTTTGACCGTGTCCCTCAGCAGCCTCTAGAGTGCCACTTTAGGCATCACCCCATTTATATCACTGCCAAATCTGATTCTCTGTCATCCTGGTCCCCCCTGCTCCTAAATCTGTGAGTCACCTGGTCTCCCTTAATAAATTTAACAAATTCCTTTTCTGTTTCATCTACCTGGGTGAGTTTTATTTTTTGCAGCTGATTGCACTGACCGATATTAATAATAAAGAAAATAGCTAAAACTAATAGATTCTTACTCTATGCTAGTACAAATTCTTATAATGGTGAAATAAATACTGTGAGAAAACCTAGGGTTAAAACTCAAATATATTGTCTGAGTTCACCAGCAAATGCATTCAGGGCCAGGATTCAACCCAAGTAATCTGACTCCAACCCTGTGTGGTGCCACTTTTCTAATAATGTCTGTCCTTTTAAACATTGTTGATCCCTATGGCAAGAATTCTACTCAGTTCTAAATAGGCAGCATGCCATCTAAACAAATAGCCATTGTTAGACTCTAAGACAGTAAATATTTGAATCAAGTATTGTTGCTGAAAACATAATTCTTAGTCCAATAAACTGTCTTTTCTGAGAACCACGTTGGTGGCAATCGAGAATGTCTCATGGTTCTTATGTCCCTGGGATTTGTTGTCGCTGGGTTTCGTTTCCCTGGATTTTTTGCTTTTGAGATTTTACACGATTTTGCCAGTGTATGATTACACTGATTACAAAGGCAGACAAGTGAGGGACTCAAATGGCTTCCAATGTTAATATTCACCTTTATTATTCCTGTTTATCAGATGTGATAAAATGGCTTTCTGAGCAAGTTCATTTCATGCTGTTTGTGCTATTGTTGAAGTTCACACAGATGCTGGCAGGACACAAAGTTTGCAGTTGTGTCTGATTCTTGAGTGGTCTTCACAAATAAACAAGGGGCGATAAAGGTTGAGAGTGATGGAATTTGGGTACAATGCCTATCCTACTAAGTTTACCGTTCTGCCATGAAACCCCACGATCTGAGAAACTACATCATTCTAACTTAAGGACACGTGTCATTTCAATATTTAGATGTTACCAAATTACCTGAAATAAGGTCAGGGATATATGGTACTTAAAAAAAAAAAAAAAAAGATTGCAACTTATTATTAAACAATATACATAAAGTGGGCTAAACTGTGCAAGTTAAAACGCTACAAAACCATAAAGGTAAGCACAAATATTTCTTTGCCAGCTATGAGTGGGAGGTGCCTTTATGATTTATTATAAAATAACAAAGCAATCTGAGACAATGAAGTTTTTCTCTGTGCCTCATGAATATCTATGAATTCAGTTCATGACAGAACAAGTCATTAGCTGTCCCTGCCAAACAGTCAAATGGAGATGATTGATTGTTTCATGCAGAATCCAGCACAGTCCAAAGGTACTTGAAATTCATGGTTGATGAAATGCAAAACACTGCCAAAAATGAACGCAGCTCTTGAATATTATCACAATATTTATACTGATGGCCAGAAGTACTTGAGAACTAATAATCACAAACTTCCCAAACCTATTGCAAATATTCTTTTATACATTATTGGGTTTTTATGTTCTTAAACAAAGTTATTGTTGCCTTATAAATATATATATATATACTAGAAAATAGACTTCATTAATGTTAGTTGCTCAGTTCATACATACTGGTGTGTTACTGGTTTTTGAGATATTTTTTCCCACAAATTTACATGAGCACAGGGTTTATTTTGTTTATAGACAAATAAGGAAAATATCTCTTCCAGAAAAGTAAATACACTAATTTTACTTACTTAGTATCTAATATTGTATCTTCGTGTAATTAGGTAACTGTTTATTACCATAAACCCATTTTTCAAATTTTGGGCTACTTCAAATTATTTTGTGGGCAAGAGATTTCTGACACTTGCCTTTATACACAAATATGTTGTCTTCATCTGGGCTGCCCTAAGGTAGATCCTAAGACATGGAAGGAGGTTTGTTTGAAGGGCATTCGCAGAGAGCAGGCATGAAGGAGCAGGAGAGTGTGAAGGGAAGGCGAAGCCAGCACAGGCGTACATTATTGAGATGGCTGTGGTAGGCGACCAGGCAAGGCTGCCAGGACCTCTGAAAAACAGCTTGCCCACATTCTCCATTCAAAGGACAGGTGCTGGTTGTTTATCCCCTTGCTACTGTCCTCCACTGGTGGAGGGTTACCTGGGGACAATAACTCCCTTGACCTGCTATGCTCTGACTGCCCAGACTAAGGAGGCTTCTGTGGCTTCAAAGAAATCTCTGAGACAAAAATCGAAAACCCTCCTGACTAGGGGTGCCAGATAAAAACAAGATGCCCAGCAAAATAAGAATTTCAGATAAAGAGCAAAGACTTTCTTTCACAGATGCTTTATAAGACATACCCTAAAAATTTATTCACTGTTTATCTGAAATTCAAATTTCATTGGACATCCTGTATCTTTTCTCCTCTCTCTCTCTCTCTCTCTCTCTCTCTCTCTCTCTCTTTCTCTCTCAATCTGACAACTCTATCCCTGGCTCATGCTTGAGGTGGGATGCTGTGGCATGGGTCTGAGCTTGCCCAGAGCTGCCACCCCTTCTGCAGCTTAAATGAGAAGTGAGGCGAAGTGGGTCACCAAAAGCATCTGCTGCTTGTGGGTATTCTTTATTTTATTCTATTTATTTGTGTGTTTGTGAATTTATTTTTATTAGGGAATAGGATATGGGTAGGGAAATGTCACTATGGGGTAGACCCCTGCCCCAGGGAATGTCCATTCTGATCTTCCTTGGATGCTTTTGGGAATTCTTTTTTGTGGAACTGGTCCTGATTCCAGCCGCAGTCTTTTCAGGTCCATTGCTGACTGGTTCCTTTCTAGATGAGAATGTCCTGTCCTCTTTTTCTTGGAGCCATTCCTGCTGCTGCATCTTCAGGATCACCAGTTTTTCTTAAGTGAAGATTTCTTCCTCTGGGAAGACTTGCACTGCCCGCTGTCTCTTCAAAATCACTGCTGACCAACTCTTCCTTGGAAGAAGGTTTCTTTCTTGGGTTTAGAGGAACCATTGCATTTTCTTGAGGAGCTGCCAGGGGTTTTGTTTTTGTTTCTTTTGTGGGGGGTTTCACATGGCTGCCCCAGTGGAGGACACCTGTAAGTTGAGGACAGAACACAATTGTCCAGGGAACGAGGTTGCACCATGACCAACTCTCTGGGCTCTCGAGCTAATTATCTCAGCACCAACCTCCTCCCTCACACTCCTCCAGAGCACAGCCGCTGTGTTCCAAAGCTGTGAGTACAAGCACAGCCAATTTCTTCTCTTTCAAGAGTTTCTTCTTTTTGTCTGGCATCCCAGCAATCTCAGCAGCTGCCTCCTCTGTCTGGTCAGAGAAAAGTCCTCTGGATCTCCACGGCATCCTTTCTGGCTTTATTAGTATTTTAAGCAAAGAATAAATCTACCTGACTTCATCAGTCAGAACACCACACAAACTCATTCCTATGTGTCTTCACTTTTCTGGTCAATATTTCCATTGCTACTAATAGAAAGGTCTCAACTTAGCAAGCTATAAATAATCTTTTTATTTGATTCTGCACAGTACTAGTTCTACATAAACAAAATAATACAATCAGGCACTTAGCTTTTGAATCCTCTCAGGACCTCTTAGGTTTGTTCTTGCCATTTTCTTGTCACACTGTGATTATAGAGTCTTTATATTCTGTTAGTACATGTTAGTCCAGACCCTCTGAGAAGCAGATGCCAAGACAGAATTCATTAGGGGCAACGATGACTGTGACAGGGATGGGGTATGGTCGAGAGAGGGGACTGTTCAGACCTGATACAGATCTGACCAAAGGAGAATGAGAGAGGCAAGCAAAAAAAAGATGGGTAGAAGCATCTTAGACCATAGTTTATTGTTATCTTATATTAAAATATTTAATTGGCAAATAAACATTGTATGTATTCAAGATATATAATAAGATGACTTGAGATACACACACACACACACACACACACACACACACATTGTATAATGATTGCCACAAATTAATTAACACATCACTGCCTGTGTCAGTCAGCTTTCATGACCAAAATACCTAACAAAAACAACACAGAGGAGGAAAAGTTTATTTTGGTTCCCAGTTTCAGAGTTTTAGTCCAAGGTTGAACGAGTCCATTGCTCTGGGCCCAAGGTGAAGCAGAACATCATGGTGGAAGGGTGTGGTGGAGGGAAGTTGCTCCATTCATGGTATAAAGGAAGCAGAGGGAAAGGGAGAGGGATTAAAGACCACAGGGAAAATGTACTCTTCAGTAACCCGCCTCCCCTAGCCATGCTCTATCTGCCTATAGTTACCGCCTAATCATTCAAACTAGGATGGAGTGATGAAGTTACAACTGTCACAATCCAATCACTTTACTTTACTTTGAGCATTCTTGCATTAATTCAGGTACTTTGAGGGAACACCTCATATACAAACAATAACAACACCCACTCGTATTGTGGTGTGGGTTACACACAAAATCTGCTTTCTTATCAAATGTCAAGTAAATGACACAGTGTTATTAATTATAACTACTATACTATACAACAGATCTCCAGGATTTATTCATTGCAGAGTTCAGCATGCCACTGGAGACTCAGCATTCATAAGGATCCCACAGGATCAGAACTGGAGAAGTGATGCTGTTACCCCTCGTCGCTGGTCAGGAAGAGCTCACGAAAAGTATGGCCTGCATATGGACAGGGGTGCAGTCAGAACACAGTGGATTGGCTCCCTGCAATCCCAATTCTGTGTGGCTTACTTTTGTGACTGGCCACCACAAAGGAGCTTTCCCTAGGAGGAGCATAATATCATGCCTGCTAAATGTGTTCAGTAATGGAAAAAGTACCCTGTTTAAAGACTAATTCTGAAAGTACTCATGAAATTTAAGTTACTGTGGTATCTGATTTATAGAATATTTTGGAGGGGAATTTTGTAGCACTTTTTCAAATCATATCTACTTAGACATCAGCTCATTTCAACAGGCCCTTAGTGTTTTTGTGCAATAACCTGGCAAACCACACTAATAGTTGCTAATTTATAGGGCTACTGTGAGATTCATATGAAGATAACGGAGGTAGAGCTCTTAGCATACCACTGCCACAGAGTATCAGTTCAATTAATAGTATATAGCTGGGCTACAATTAAAAATTAAGGTGACAAGTATCCATGTAAAATTAAGTGCTTTCAACATTATTCCTGGCTCCACACACCTGACGAAAGACTCAATGTTCCCCTTTCCCTTGCCAGGAAAACTGAAAGGAAAGGGTCACCAGGATTGATGACTCTCTGCACTTTAAGAGACAGATCCCTGAGTTGTAGAGGCACAAGTCTAAATCTACTGATTCTATTTATCAACTATACATGCCTAACAATTTACCCCTAGAACTTAGTAATTTAAAATGACAATAAGCACTTACTAGGTCAAGTTTCTGTTTGTCAGGAACTCAGGAAGGGCTCTTGTGGGGAGTCTGCACTTAGAGTCTCTTGTATAGTGGAAATGAGGTGCCAGCCACTCCTGTGGTCATCTGAAGGCTTGATTTGGTCTGAGGAATCAATTTCTGAGATGGATCACTGGTTATCATGGCAAGGTGGTACTAGCTGTTGGTCGAAAGTCTCAGCTCCTCTGCACAGAGCTGTTTGAGTGTCCTCACAGCATGGTGTCTGTCTTCCTCTATAGCAAGGCAGACTATAGAGGAAGTCTATAGTCTTTGTCTTTAAGACGAAGGTGGAAGATCTAAGAGACAAAGGTGGAAGTTGCAATGACTTATATGACCTTGTACAGGAAGTCACATGACATCACTTCTGGTCACACAGGGGTAACACACAAGAATAGGAATACCAGGAGGCAAGGATCATTGGAAGCCCTATTGCATCTAATTCATATATTACTGTCTCCTGCAAAGGATGTGTGTCAGGAAGAACTACTTTATAGCAAGAGCTTACAGCACTAGAGAATACAGACAAGAACCATTTTTCAACAGAACTGAAGTAAGTCTTGACTTTTCAGTTTTATACACAAGCAAATGCAACCTTGCTATCACGCCCTTACCCTTTTAGGAAGAGTATCAAGCAGTCAGTCCTAAGTATTATTTAACTTGACCTAATCAGTACATTTAATGGATATAAAATTAAATGCCCTTAGAATAGCTTTGGTTCTCCACCACTGCTCCCTACAGTCTTTTTTAAAACATATATTAATTGCATGTATTTTCCTATAGTCTTAAATCCTACAGGTCATATATCAGTCACCTGATCCCTAAAAATATTTTTAATTCCTGACAATGAAACTGATAACATGAATTCAAAGAAAAGAGTCTGAGGGTAGAAGACATAGAGAGTGGTCTCACTCAGCTCTTCTCTTTCCCTGTACAGACTATTATAAGAACAAATAAAACTTTTGGAAGTATCCTAATGCATTTAACATATGCAAGGGAACAGTGCTCATGAGAGTGAGGCTTGTTAAATACCAAAGCAAGAAATGGAAACTCCTGCTCAGGAGGTCTTTAGAAATAGGAAAGATTCTAATCTGTATGGAAAAATTTAGGTGTGGTTTTTCTTGGGGGTAAGCGATTGGTTTATATAACATCACAAAGTTTCTTCTGTTTTTTTGACCCCCTTCTATGACTATTTAAAAGCTATCCCTTCCTCCCCACTCCCCCTCAAAGTTCCCTTAGGTGCAGAGTACATCATGACTCTATCATGAAGCCTAGTGAGATCCCCTCTTCTGGGAAATGGGAGACCACCCATGCTGAGCAATGATAGGCCGCCACCTCAAATCTACATATTTGGCTTGCTGTAAATTGTCTGTCATCTCATTTTTCTATTTATACAATTATTTCCAAAGTCTGGTCATTAGTATTTTTCAAGTGTCTATTATTTTGTATATTTTTTCCAAGGAATATTCCCCATGCAAAATGTTCTAATTAGCTTTTAGGGTATGCAATAATATATGTATATTTTTAAAGCTCAACACTCTTAAGAAAAGAAAAATGTAGTCTATAATTTATGCTTTATCCAAGCCTCATCATTTTCAATGTGTGTGTTCTCATGTGAAGAAATTCAATGCTTCCAACATATTCTTTGAATGTTATGTTTTCTTTTCTAAACAAACAATGTGATGATCAATTTCAATCTTAGGCCCAGGCCTCTATACAAGTGTGTTTCCCATTAAAGTTCATCATAACTTTTCCAAGTGTGTTTCTCAAACAAATCAAGATTGTTTTATCCCTACATAGTTAAATAGTCTTGATTTAATTTGAGAAAAATGTCATATATAAGAGGTCAATAGAAATTGTAGATGTCTCAGTGTGCCACTGTTACAATTTTATGCACTAAGAGAAATATATAATATACATCACCTTTACATACAAAATCTAGAAGTTCCTTAACTTCCATTTTCTCTGTGTAATGCTATAACTTTCAATGTGTTCATTCACTTGGTCTCAACTTTTAAAACCTTTTAGGTTCTTTTTAATTTTTTCCAGTTTCCCCAATATTTTACTGTGAAATAAAGAATTTTACGATGAACACCCAAGTTTACATTACCCTTTACCATAGCTTTACCATCACCCCTTTACCATACCAGAACCATTTTGGTAAACATAAAGCTATCACTTCTTTGGTTGGGGGTGGGTATCAGGGATTGAATTCAGGGGCACTCAACCATTGAGCCACATCCCCAGTCCTATGTTGTATTTTATTTTATTCAGAGATAGGGTCTCACTGAGTTGCTTAGGGCCTTGCTTTTGCTGAGGTTGGCTTTGAACTCGGGTTCCTCCTGCCTCAGCCTCCTGAGCTGCTGGGATCACAGGCGTGAGCCACTGTGCCAGGCAAGCTATCACTTCTTAGTCCCCATGGTCTCATACCCAAGTCACTTGAGAACCACTGCTGGGGCATCTGTCTGTCTCCACCAGACAAGGAAATATCAGCAAGTTTTATATTATATGTTTTGAAATACAGTGAAAGTATATTTTAAAATAATAGTGAGCACAATGGATTAAAACGTTTCAAACATGTAGGAATTCATAAACACATAATAAAACTTGAGCAAAATTTCATTGGTCATCATGTCATCATTAGAAGTTTCTAGTACCAACTCTCCAATCTGAAAATGTAGTAGCAATGGAAAAAAATGAAGCTTTTGTCCCATTTTCCTTGTGCTAATTGGTTAAATCATGGTTAGAGAGAAGTTATTTATGAAGGACTTGCAATTAACAAATGTACAGAGAATGAAAGAAAAGTCACCCCTATTTTGCAATTCCTATTGAATTGCAAACTAGACAACCATCAAAGACTTCTAAAATGTTCAGGTAAAAGAACGATAGGGAAAATTGCAATGGGGTATTCAGGCTGACAATTGCTGAAATCACTGAACCTTCAAATCTCCAAAGTGGAGATTTGAAATCTCCAGAAGAGACTGTGTGTCCTGAATGATGTATTAAGAAGCACTGGAATCTCAATCAAGTCTCTAACTCCCAGTTGACAGAAAACTACAAGTAATAGAAGCACAACATAACTAGTACCATAAGGAAGCAAGCAACCAAATGCAGAAATTGGAACATTTTAAACTACTAATGAACTGTCTATCCAACAAGGAAAGGATATGAGAATAAGGAAGGTGGTAAGTGGAAATGGATTAAAAGAGTCTTTAGAAACACATTAATCCAGTATTAATTGTGACCTTTTTAGATCCTGATTGAAACAAAACAATTATAAAAAATTTTTTTGAGATAGTTGAGGAAATCTGAGTATAAAATAAATATTAGGGGATATCAAGCAATTTACTAAAAGTAGTGTTTTAAAAGTGTTGTGGTTATGTTTAAATTTTCAAAGCATTTATCTCTTATAGTTATACACTAAAGTACTTTACACATGAAATGATATGATATTAGGGATTTGTTTTAAAGTACTCTGGAAAAAAAAGAATAGATAAAACAAGATTAGCAAGATATTTTCTGCATGTATATTTGAAATTTTTTATTAAAAGAAGAATAGCAAAAGTATCATCAGGGGTCATGATGATAAAGAAGGCATATGAAAAGAAAGAATACAGCTGGCAAAGGTTCATTATTAGTTTTAAAATATATAAGTGGGGTGCTATAGTGTACACCTATAATCCCAGTGGGCAGGAGGCTAAAGCAGGAGGGTCACAAGTTCAAGACTAGCCTCAGCAACTTAGTGAGGCCCTAAGCAACCTGGCAAGACCCTGTCTTAAAAATAAAAAATAAAAGAGGCTGGTTAAGTGGTAAACAATCTCTGGATTCAATCCCCAGTAACAACAACACAACAACAACAAAATTTAAATATAGTTAGCAAGTAGAAAAATACTAAAAATTACATTGAGGTCATATTGTGTGTATGTGTATCAGCAATTCATGTTAAGAATTTAGTACTTTATCTTATAAATGTAAACCAAGTAAGGAATTTGACATTAAGCAGTAAGATAACATTGTTTTGGGAAAAATAAGTCACCTTTAATATTTTTTGCAGTTAACCAATATGAAGCTACTGGGACAGAACTTAAAAAGAAGGGCAAGCTTTGACTTGTTTGTTTATTTTTAAAAGATATAACAATCTTTTCATACTAAAAAGGCTCTTTCAAACTACTTTCCGCCTAGAGATTCAGAGGTGTTCTGCACTTCCTCCCTCTTACTCCCAACATTAAGGTGAGAATCTCCATTTATTTGGGAAAAAATAAAATAGCAAATCAAGGGCAGAAAAGCAAAACGTCTTAAGGCATCAAGGATGAGAAACTAAGGCAAAATAAATGTGAGAGCCTCCACAAAACACCACTACCCAAAGCTACGCTGTTTCCTCATTGACAGGCTATAGACAGTGAAGCATCAGGATATGTGTGCAGGCAGATTCTTGGCAGAGTCTGTCTTCAGCTGGAGCAGACAGAACAAGGTGCTGGTCTATTGGACCCAAAGCAAGAAAATTATGGAGAGGAAATCATGAAACTCTCAATGGGAATTCTCAGAGTTCTGCTTCAGGTAGAATTCAGTCACCCTCTGTGCCTCCTCAGATAAGCAGTTTTCGCTGGACATGGAGGCCTCAAGTGACTCATTTCTTGGGAATTCTAAACAGAGCTTTCCTGGGTGTCACTGCAAAGAGTCCTGGAGATATTTGGCAGCAGTTCCAGCTTTGCAGGGGGTCTTGTGGAGACAGCAGAGAAATGAGGTCATACTGTTTAGGAAAAGCCTCCTAATAGAGACAAGGATTTGAGTTTGGGAAAACAGACATGAGTGGCAAGCAGGGGTGATACTGGATGAAATGGGGGCAGGGTGAGAGCAGACTGATATGCTGATCTGGAGGTGGGCGAGGCCCTGGCACTCAAGGGACCTAGGAAATGCAGAATACAAAGGGAAAATAAGTGAGAAAAGGGGAGGGGGAATAAAAAGACATTAAGAAAATGAAGTGTGGAAGTGAATGCTGAACCCATCAACAGAGCCCTGCACACACCTCAAATGTGCAGCACATGTACATACCTAACGCAACCTGGAAGAGTAATATTGAGGTATAATATCAAGATGAACAAAGGTTACCTTATCCTTAGGATGTGCCATTTTAATGAGACAGTCAGTTCTTTAGATATTTTTCTTGGAAATAAAGATTATTCCTTGTCTAAATAACTTGTCATGTATCAATTTCTATTATTCAAAAAAATGTAGAAGTAATTTCACAAAAAAGTTTTTATTACTTGTTTACATATCTTTTCTATTTCAAAATATGCCACATGCCATCTCCTGCCACTATCCTGCTCAGACTCATCAAACACTATGCTGGTAGCTTCCCCCAAAGGAGTGGGGGCCCCTCTAGCCTATTTTCTCCATGTGTGCATCATTCTATCCTTTCCTGTTGCCTTTACTCCTGTTCCTAACTCCATCCCAGGATCTTCCCAATCTTTGCTTTTCCCTTATAGGTTTACACTATGATTCTATTTACCTGACTTTGAGTCTTAAATATTCATTATCTTAGGTGTAGCTTTAATGCTGTGGTGAGAGTAGAGGTGGAGAAGCTAGTACAAATTATAGAGTCGGAGCATCTCTAAGGGATTGTAAGCTCAACTGTGATGTACGTTAATAAGACTTAGAGCAGGTTAGTTCTTGCTGAGAGGCCCCATTTGTTTCTTAGGCCTCTTTATCTTTTCTGTCTTCCTGCTGCTCTTTGTTACCTTCCTTCATCTGACCCAGAATTAATGTTGAAAAGAGTGATTCTCCTTACCATGCCCATAAGAGTCCTGGAGGCCAGGTGTGGTGGTGCATACCTGTAATTCCAGCAGCTCAGGAGGCTGAGGCATGAGGATCTCAGGTTTGAAGCCAACCTCAGCAATTTAGCAAGACTGTAAACCACCTAGTGAGACTCTGTTTAAAAAAATTTTTAAAGGGGCAGGGGGAGGGCTGCGGATGTGGCTCAGTGGTTAAGTACCCCTGGGTTCAATCCCTGTTACAAAAGGAAAAAAAGAAAATAAATAGCCCTGGGGAACTCTAACAGACACTGATATCAAGGACCAAGACTTGGTGTTTGCTTTGCAATTGGTCCAGGGTGATATCTGGGTTTTGGGATCTTTGAAAACTTCCCATGCAATTTTACCAAATAGCCAAACACTGACTTGAAAACCTGCTACATGGTACATCACTCTAACCAATCTTAACTCATTTAAATTGGGAGGAGAGAAGATAAGACATATGATAGGTGAAATATCATTTACAAATAAATTATTAATTCTAAAAATGATAGAACTGTCTCTTAGTATGCACTGGAACAATGTTGGATGACCTTAAGCTAGTTGAGTAAATTAGCATGTCACCCAAACCAAATAACCTATTTTAGTTTCAAGGAAGATTCATGTTGCACTTGGTTTAATGTGGAGTATAGAAAGACAGAAATCAGAAATATGTAGTGTTCATAACTGAAGATCAATGTCAGATCCAAATTCAAGACAGTTATAGAGTGTATGAAGAGCAGCTGCCAAGAAGTGAACAGGAAAGAAACCAGACCTGCAACTATAAAATGGAGACCAATGATCAGGAAGGGGAAAATAGAAATGGCAATAAGAGACAAGTACTAATTGGACACATTTAACTCTAGTGGAAGGAATTTTGTAACCATTAAAATATAATCTTCATGAGGGTAAGAATTATTTTTAACTAATTTGTCTCTAGAATTTAAAACAATGCATGTAACATAGGAGACTTTAAACAAATATTTTGGGGTTAATAAAACTCTATGAGAAAGAAGCATAGACAGAAAGAAGACAGTTGAGAGTAGTGTCAGAATGTTATAGCTAATTAATATTTATTATTTTAAAAATCACCAAGTAACAAACTTTTACAGCCAAATAATTTATCAATTACATTGAAATAATTCTGTCACCACTTTGTCAAATTATTCTAGGAGCCTGACCCCAATTGAGATGAAGTAAGAATAACTTCATATTTAACCACAAATAGCCAGATTGAGCTGGAAAGAAAAAGAAAAAGGATGAGGACAAAGAAGACTGGATTGCATTCTTAGACCTTGATCTCAGTAAGCAGAGTAACATTTCATGCTTCTTTGTCTAAATGGGAAGTTTTAATCATTTATCTTGATCTAAAGTTTCCCTAAATTTAATGCAAACCTAGTGAAAATTCTAGCTAATTTTTTTCTCCATAAAATTGTTTCCATTTTAATTGTTTTTAACTTCCATAGATCACTACATTTTGTAAAAAACAACAACAAAAAAAAAAGTCTTTGATATTTT